>NC_035109.1:172456044-172760794 GCF_002204515.2 Aedes aegypti
AGGGGGTGGGTGGGTGTCCTCACGATGTTATGGCCCATACAAAAATTGAATGATATTCTTACAAAACGCGTTACAAGGGGGTGGGTGGGTGTCCAAAATGGCCAATTTCAGCGTTATGAAGTAAATGAATGAGCCCTAAACAGAATAAAGGCGTAAGTCACATGATCAATTCTCGCATAATTTCTGATCTCGCCCTAAAAGCCATTGGTAACCATGTGTTTAGCTCGTTGTTTCTGAGCATTTGAATGGAGTCACACGTTATTTATCAACGCTATGGTGAAAAAAGGATCATTATCTACCTGCCAGTGATGTAGGTTTGAATGCTTATCCATTCATTTGCTCAGAAACAACAAGTTACACACGTGGTTACCAATGGCTTTTAGGGCGTTATCCCAGATTTCTCTGCATCGATCCTCTCTTCTGTTAATAAAGGTGACAATATGCGAATTTTTCTCATTGTATTTCGAATTTTGTGTTTTTTTTTTTTTTGTCAAATATCATTGCGATTTATTCACTACTTAGACTTTAGTGATCTTAATTTCGTCTTTCTCAAATTTCGCCTTTGTTCTCGACTCACCAGCTGCTTATGTATACAACAAAAACAACTGGTCCGCCGAAATCGATTATTATTGTCGCGCGCCCACCAAATCGGAACGCACGTGTGGGACACGCGACGTGTGACGCGTGTGACTCGTTCCCGACATAACTGTCATAATGACATGTGTGGCGCTGCGTTCGTACGATGTTTATGAACACAGCGCACTATTCAAATATTAGTAGTGACGCTTGGAGATTGAGAAAAAAATATATAAAAAAAAAAGTTTGTCCTTATTTCTGCCGGATCCATAATATCCAAGTCTAATCGTTAATTTATTAATTCTCGCATAATTTCTGATCTCGCCCTTAAAGCCATTGGTAACCGAGCGTGTAGCTCGTTGTTTTTAGGCAAATGAATGGACTGAAGTAAAAACTATCAGAGTCCATTCACATATTTCATAACGCTGAAAATGGCAATTTTTGACACCCACCCACCCCTCGTAACACTTTTTGTATGAATGTTCTACAAATTTTTTATGAGCCGTAACATCATGAGGACACCCACCCACCCCTTTAGCGTTATAAAATTTGTGAATAAGCCCTCACCATTGGGAGATAGAGGAGGATCTCCTCTACATCGGAGAATTGTTTAAAAACGTGTAAATCCATTCATTTGCTTAGAAACGACGTCGTTTCTAAGCAAACGAATGGATTTACACTCGGTTACCAATGCCTTTTAGGGCGAGATCAGAAATTATGCGAGTATCGATTACTTCCATTGGATATCATGGTCTTGATGAAAAAAAAAACTTAATACTGACATAAAATCAAAAAACGTAGTCAATTCGTAAAACGTGTTCTGCCCATGCGTTGCCAATATGAATTTGATGACAAGATAAAATCAAACACATCATAAGCTTGACGGAATTCATTGCTGATAGAATTCAACGAATCGTTTGCTCCATAACTGGAAGCAATCTGGATCAGTTGCCTTGACCGTAACACGCGTGCTGGAGCATAAAATGCATACGTTGAAGCAGAGCAGGACAGTCAACCAACCTTATTACGAATAATTTTTGATCCGTACAAAGCTCGGGTATTTGTTCGCCCGACATACAGCGTTCCAGTCCCAGTAATATACAACGATGGTCGTCTGGTGGCAAGTTTAAAGGATCATAACACGGCAGATTCCTCAGGGCATGTCTCACGAAATCTTAGCGCTGAACCTAACGTCGCGCATAGTGCGTTGGACAGTGGATCTGGCGTGCTACACAGCGCATTTTGCCCGACGTAACTCCGTAGCATAGATTTGGAGAAACCCCGGTTTTCGCGCGCCAAGAATTCCGGTTTTCAATTCGATTGATAATACAGGGCTGTTGTCTGGTTGATTCATATAGTAAAATGTGTTGAATGTTGCTTTCCGTGTATGTTCAATCGACACCTCTCGCACTCGAGATAACATTTATGTTTAATGGACACACCATTGTTATGTTGCGTGTTGTCGAGTTTGTTATTGTTTATATTTTGTTGAGAAAAAATATTCGTTCGAGTGTCGTCAAAGCGTACACAAGTGTTTTGCGTTTTTCTCCGGTCCGTAAAGTTCCTTTCTCGTCCCGCTGTTGTGTATTGTTTCCACTGTGGTGAAGTTTTTCAACAAAATGAGTAACAATAGTGAAAAGGACAGTGTTTGGATTTCGATCAGAATAAGCCGATCGAACCATATTCGGAGAGTGTTACAGTTTGCGAACCATAACAATTCGTGGCACATCGCATTCGGAGAGCCCTATGAATGTAAACATTCACTCTCTCGTTTGGTACGTGGCACGAGAGCGTTCGAGAGCAGCAACTCTCACAGACTGCAATAGAATCGAGTCGTTCGGTCGATTTATGTTTTGCATAAAATTGGTAATAACTTTCATATTTAGGGTTTATTCACAAATTTCATAACGCCAAAAATGGTCGTTTTCGACACCCACCCTCCCCCTCGTAACGCACCTTGTATGAATATTTTTCGAATTTTGTGTGAGCCGTGAGGATACCAACCCACCCACTTCAGCGTTATGAAATTTGTTAATGGGCCCATACTGATAATGCAGCCTTTAAGAACCTAATTCTCGAAAACTTATTCAAATAGTCTCAAGTCATAAAAGTGAACAAACTTTATCGATCCTACGTGTTTCGCAGACGAAATTCCACTCGTTCCGTACCTACCCAAATAGATTTTTTACTTCTAGAACGTTTAATTCTGGAGTTACAAAACGGCGTAAGTAAGAATTTAAACTTTCGCAACCCATCCGCTACTTTCACTGCTCAGTTGTATGGAGAGACAAAGTGACTTAACCATGACTCAAAACAAAACACTACTTGAGTCGATTTTACACTGGTAACTGAATGAAATGGCCTATCATTTTGTTATACGTTTTTTTGTGGGAAATGCTAGAAACTACCTGGTTTTTGAACGCGAGCTGATTGTATGCAAAATTTAAGCGATGTACACGGCAAAAAAATGTAATAAGGTGATTCATTTTAAAACTGTTTTAGAAGACAGGTTGTGATTCTTTTAAATTATTTTTTTTTTTTCAGAACCATATGAAAGTTACTTACGCCGATTTGAAAAAGTAATAGAGAATTATAATCTATTGGACCATTGAACACCCCTTTGGTTGCAAACATAACACAGAAAATTAAAAATAATCGCCTTTGTTTCTTGATCAGAATGAGTGTGGATCAGCAAATGTTACAAGTTTCGACATACAGTGATCTGGGCCAAACAGTGGGTGGTGTGTGTCTATCTTGTTTTCGTCCATGGTTCGTTATTTTCCACGAACGATAAATGTCATGGGCTGAAATTATGGCTCATGTGTCAAAGAATTTCCAATGTCAAAAAATTTGGCTCATGTCGTTAAATTTTCCAAAGCCTGGAAAAGGGAACACCGTTATATTTGTAAATATTTCAAGTGCATTAATTTTTTATGCGGGAAGTTATGTGAGAAAACAGTTCTGCTGCGTGGAAAAAATAAATGCGCTCTAACCCAAATTTAGATATTTATAACAAGCTCTCTGAGTGTTAACTTCCTCCGTAAACATTGGCATCACTGTTTCAGGCACTCACTAGATGGTGAGCGGAGAACTCATGAGTGCACCGATGGCGTTTCAATCGCGCTGTCAAACCGGTCTATCACATTTCGATGTCTATCAAACAATCAGACGCCAAAATAAGTCAGTGCTGCCGACTTTGGCTGTTCATATCATAATGATTACCGATATGTGATTTTTAAGATATGTATTATGTTCCAGATGTACTGATCTCATACAAAATACTAATAGTTTTTCAAATTCATACTTATTCAATCAACATTTGAGCAGAAGAGTTAGTTTTATGATATTTGGCAGTGAATTCCGCCATTCGCATAATCGTTTTCCGCTTCCAATGAACGATTTCAGAATAAACTAACATGGCATCACTGCCCTCGTGTCAACCAGCGAAATAAAATGGAGAATTTCGTGTGATTGTTGTTTTGCACAACATAAATCTCGCGTGCGGGTTGTCAAAAGTTTGTGTATTTCGATTTTTTAAAACCGGTCGAAAAGTGCGCTAAAGTGGCCCGGAACTCGGCCGGAACGCGACGGACTTGGTGCGGACCGGAACCGATCGGGGATTGGCTTACAAACGCCGTAGGAAAAAAGTGAATTTGGCGGAGTTTGATTTCTCGTTTTGGGGCCTACCTCTGAAAGAAGCAAATCGCCACCAAGAGGCTTGCTTGGTTAATGCTCTTCTGCTTTTGGCGGTGGGAGTGAAAAGGAAGGCTTCTCAAGAATCCGGGAAAATGCGGTTCTACCTGCTGTGACGGAAGACGGAATTGCTGTTTTGCTCTGAGTCCATTATTACATCACAGTGCAGAGGATGCGATTGGCATCATAGGTGTTTCGGAAGACTGAATGGGAATCGGCGCGATAGTTGAAATGCTTCCAGTTTCGGTTGTCGTTTTGGCGGTGGAATGGGAATGAGATCGAACTCAAATTGACGTGAGTGAGTGAGAAGGTAACGGGATTAGAAAAAAAATAGTGTACAAGGGGGTGGAGAGGAAGTGGAGTCCCGTGTCGTCACAGGGGGGCTCAGAAGGGCGTGTGGCATATTTAAATGCGATGACCAGGTGGTAGAGCGATTTCATTACTAGGTACTTGAAGAAGAGAAGTAAATATTTTGACCGGGTTTCAGCGGAGGCTTGATTACGCCGCTTGCTACTTACTGCCGAAATATGTGTACGGATCAAATACTGAATAACCATAAGAAAATTGTCTTAGGGACTAGCTCAAAGCCGTTTCTTAAAAATACAGCAAACGCATTTTAAAACGAAGGTAAAACATATAAAGAAGGAGAATAAAAACTGCTTGATCTTAACCAACTAGGTGATGTCACGTCCTGCAGGATGTTAATGGACTAGGATAGATTATTGAGAGTCAGTTAGAGAGAGCTACATAGAAATATTCTCTGATCGTGCTAAAACGCTATTTTTCAGATTTTTACATTAGGGGAAAGTAAGGCGAAATATTCCTTAACCACTTTTCTGTTTTCTGGGGTCAAAATAACCCTAGAGAACTTTGAAGGGCTGTAACTGTTGAGGTAAAGAATAGATTTGTGTTTTTTACACACATAGGTGCTTTTTCACGAGTTGTTTAGTGTTAGTTTCGCACATAGAACCACCCATGGAACATCGTTATCATGGAACCACTTCTGTCGCACTGCAAGCAACATCTTTGTCCTGATCAGGGTAGTAGGATTTACCTACGTTAGACCACCGTCACCAATTTGTTCTGTGACATCGTTTATAACCGACAGCATGGTAGAACGATCACAAACTATTGCGATTGCTAAGCTTGAAATGCTCTGCGTCTGTGGCAGTCTCTCTAGTTGGTTAAAGAATTATTCAACCGGTCGCAAGTTGAAGGTGGCGATAGAAGATTGCTTTTATGCTACGTCCGGCATACCCCAAGGTAGTCCTGGGGCCATTGATTTTCTTCATCTATTTTAATGACGTTCATTCGGTCATCAGAAGGCTATCATATGCTGATGATCTAAAAATGTTTCTTAAGAAATAACCACTCCATTGCTGTCTATGGGTTTTTGCAAGAACAGCTTGGTCACTTTACCGATTGGTATTTCCTGAACCGTATGGTAGTTAACCCAAACAAGTGTTCCATTATAACATTTACAAGGAAAACACAGCCGATAATATTTGACTACTGCCTGCTAGGAACTACAATCGATCGTGTGAACCAAGTGAAGGATCTCGGGTGATTATGGATCAAAGCTGACATTCAAGCCGCATGTTTCATACATTGTCTACAAGGCATCCAGAACATTGGGATTCATCTTCAGGATTACAAATAACTACACAGACCTCTAATCTAATCTAAGCGCTTGCACAGCCAATATTGAAGAGCATCCTGGAAATACTGGATTTTTTTTCTAGTATTTTCTTGTCAGCATTAATATTTGCAGCATATCGGTGATATGACACAAAAATTAAAATGGCCAGGCCCACTGTGCAGACTTGTTTTTGAAGATAACTCAAAAGTTCACGGCGAACAGATTATCCACTTATGAATAATATGATAGACGTAAATGTTTAAATTGTTTTAAGGAAGAAACGGGGACAACCGTAACAAACGTTTCTTTTTAGGGGGAAAGTTTTAATAGTTGGGAGTGGCGTGGCTAAGAAAGTTAATGCACACTCCATTGTTGTGGGTGCTTCCAGGGATGGGACATAGGTATTTCTTCCTTATGTCCTGGCTCGGAAGCCTAGGCTAAAGTGCCGTTACTCGCTCTCTGAAAAGAGAAGAAAATATTTAGGTTGACTCTCCCACCCCCTTTTTCTTTTGGTAAACGTATCAAAGCACATTATTATTCACAAATCATATACAGTCAACTCTCCTTAACTTAAAGGAACCATCGAGTTAGGGAGGTACTGACCCGATTTTATCAGCCCCCGATTTTGTCAGCTTTTTGACCCGCTTTTGTCAGCCTATTTTAAATTTGTCAAAAAATTGTTATCGTCATTGTTATCATCGCTCGTGCGTTCCACATTGGAATATTGTTCCGCGGTCTTGAGCCCCGCTTACAATAACAGCTCCGAACACACTTAAATTATTTTACGGATTCCTGTGAAATCTCAATAGCTGAACAGTTCGGTAAAATAAATTAACGTAGTACGGTAATTTTTTACAGTATACGTTAAAAAATCACCGGAATCCGTTAAATTCCGACATAATTACGGTGTTTTATTTCACCGAACCGTTCATCTGTTGAGATTACTGTGAAATTCACCGATTTCCGGTAAAATGAGCTTAGTGTGAAAGGAATGAGTTCGTAAAGCACCGCTTTCTTCGGTTTGCACTTCGGAAACTGTCATGGAGAAATCCGTTCCAACTGTCAAGCTATGATAGTCGCTGTCAGCTTATTGATTTTGAGCTAACCCCAATGCCGAAGTGAATAAAAAGTGCCAAGAATGGGATCCTGCTCCCTATTTAGATTTTAAGTAATCTGAAATCTTTTATAGGGTTTTGAGGTTTTGAAGTTTACATGAACGAATACGTGTCAAATGAACAAATTGAAATTGAAACTGTGAAAATAAACCACGTACTCCGAGAAGGATCGAGCCCACGACTCCCTAGTCGCTAGATAAGCGATTCAACCTACAAGCTGCGGAGTCTACATGTATACGACGATGTATGTGTCAAATGTACATTTCATACATCCGAAAGAAGTTTAGACTACAAAATAACGATACCATGTCCTTTGGGGTAATCGAGTTCAGTTCGGCTGAGAAAAACCCCCCATGCCAAAATAGTGCTATTTTTGGGTATGTTACAATTAACCCTGTTTTAAGCAATCTTTTGATAAAAATTTAGTGTGTATTTTTTTGCAAACATAAAAACTTTCATAACTAAAAAATACACAAGGTAATGTTTATTTTTCAATCATATTCTCTGCGATTGACCATCACGTTGTAGAACGGTCATATTTTCAAAGTTGCACATCTCAAAGATTTTCGAGTTATCTAGTTGTAGCATTAAGGGGACGAAATGATCTTGTACCATTTTTAGTTTTAAACAACTCTTCAAGAATACTTCGGATGCACCACATAAAACTTCATTTTAATAAGAACAAGTGATCTTTAGCAGTTTCATGCAGTTTTATGAAACTCTCCCACTTATCTCCAAGAATACGTTCTTGAGTAAGAGTGAGAACTCTTGGCCGAGAACATAAAATAATTCTTCCCCATCAATCAGCGCACTGAAATGTGTATTTTATTGATTGAAGCATCATTAATCCTACCGTTTACGGGGGCGTCTTTTGCATGGCTTGCCGATCTGTTGTTCATGGAATTCGAAGTTGAATTTACGGCACATAACTATCAGACAGCGTATGCAATGTTTTACCTCCTCTTGACCATGATGTTGGAGCGGAACCCTTACGTTGGATTCCAACTTGCAAGGAAGTTTGCCTCTGGGTTTGATTAGATGTCCACACCCCAACATCTGGGATCTATTACGACGTTCACCTGCACGTTCAGCTGTCAACCTAACTTTAGTTATTTTCTTAAAACTTCATGTGGTAATAATCTCAATTGCGAACACTTTTTCCCAAAATCGGAAAGTGTAAAACTAAATAAACAAACAAGTGCAGAGATCTAAAATTAATTCGATGTGGCCCTTAAAAAAATGTTAAAATTTATTGAAAAAGTTAGCTTTACTGTTGTTTTCGTTTTCAATTTGTCGTTTAAGACGACATTATTTCCCACTTGCCCCATTGATGGGGACCTTACTCATTTTAACTGGAAGTATTGAGAATGCTTGTAGGTTGCTTTTTCCATATATGTACTCTAAACTGATTTCATTTGACTATCTTCCAAAGAGATTTGCTGCTTTTGACTGGCTCGATCTACCTTAATTTTCCAGAGAGATATTAAACTGTTATTCTGTAGGTAAAAAAAATGGAATCCTCTCTTACCTGGTCGCACACTATGCCATTTCAATCGCTTATTTCCAACAATCTCTTCTTGTGATCACGTATATAGGATAAAGAGGGATGTCTCATCTAACGCATCTTTGATTCCTGATTATCTACCATAAACGAAAGTGCAATGTATGAAAGACATAGCTTAAGGATGCCTAATGCAAGTGCAGTGCGTAAAAGTTGATTGAAATAGACATACAAGTTTTCATACCCCGTATCTCGAAAAGTGTTGCAAATATTCAAGAAATAATCCAAACGAACAGTCCGCGTCTGAATTGGTGGATGGGTAGTGGATTTTGACAGACCGCGGACCAGAATGAAGGAGATGGTCGGTGGTTGCTGTGTTTGCTCCGATGATCGGGGATGGTCGGAGAACCCTCTGGTCTATTGCGACGGTCAAAGCTGTGCGGTGGCCGTTCATCAGGCGTGCTACGGAATTGTGACGGTCCCGAGTGGGCCTTGGTACTGCCGGAAGTGTGAAAGTCAAGAACGATCTGCTCGAGTGCGGTGCGAGTTGTGTCCCTCGCGAGATGGCGCCCTCAAGCGAACCGATAACCTAGGCTGGGCTCATGTGGTCTGCGCATTGTACATTCCGGAGGTGCGATTCGGGAACGTGACCACAATGGAACCCATCATATTGCAGTTGATTCCGCAAGAACGGTATAACAAAAGTAAGTGACTTTTTACTATGAATATATGACATTCACCAGAAAATCATTACCCCGAAAACTGTTCACCACAAACCAACCAACACTGTCCCCGAGAAAACCAACCAATCAAGTTTCAATTTGAAGCTTCATTAAAGTTTCAAAACTCGTATTCAAGAACATGACAACGTCAACATTGCTGGTAATTATCTATATTACGTGCATTTCGTGTTTCTTTTGCAAATTGTGATAGTTTTTATAACACCTTTTTCGGCATTTATAAGGACTCATTGTACAGTCCAGTGGAAAACATAATATGCAATATTTATTGAAAGAACTATATAACTTACCACTATTCTGCACAATATAGAGATATACCCTTCTTAATTTGAAAAAAAATATATGTGTGTAATGACTATTAAGCATAACTGAGATTCCACCATAGTCATGATCTCTCTTTCCAAACAGGTTAATATTCATGCCAGATAATCATTATGAAAACAACCATTACGTCAAATAATTCTTGATTATTTAATTTATTATATTCAATAGTTGTATGTCCAATGGCTCTATGCTAAATTTTCTTATGCCGAATTACTTAATGTCATATGCAGGACTGATAGTAGGGCTCTTTTTAGAGATTTGGTCTCTATTTTTATGCAGGTCTCTATTTCTGATGAAAGGTCTCCAAAGTCTCTATTTTAACCAAAATGGTTTCTAAAGTCCCTTTTTTTCATGTCTTGCTTGCAGTGAATTCGAATACAAAATTCTACAGACCCCCTGGGAAACTTACAGAGACTGTCACGAGATTATTCAACTGATTCTTCAAGAATTGCATCTCAGATTTCTCGAGAAAAACTAAAGGAATTTTCCTACTGGTGTATCTCGAGTTTTTAACATGGAATGTTTTCAGGAACTCACATAGAGATCCCTTCATAACTTCTCCAAGAGATTCTTCTACCAATTCTCCCAAATATTCTTTCAACAATTTTTCAAAGGATGCTAAAAAGAATTTCTCCAGAATTTCTGAATGAAATTCTTGAACACTTCAACGTTACTATCTCCAATAATTTTCTCAGGGGTTACTTAGAAATCTTTTTCAAAGACTTTCCTAGTATTTCCTCCAGATCTTCCAAAGATTCCCCCAGAATTTCTTCCAAGAAAAAACGCTAAGGTTGATTCCAAAGTTTTTGATAAAACTCGTCCAGGGAATTTTTATGAATAATCCTACAATAACTTCTACGCCATTTAATCCACCGTTACTCCAAAGAATTGCTTCGAAAATTCGTATGTGTCATCATTGGGTTCCTCTAGAAATAATTCTAGGAATGTCTCCAGCTTTTATCCAAGGATTACTGCAATCCTTTCCTCAAAGCATTTCTCAAAAAATAGCCATGTAATCATCAAAAGTTTATCCCAGATTCCACACCAGCTAACCCTAAAGCAATTTTCCAAGAAATCCTCTGATCATTCCAACACATTTTTTTTTCGATGTTTTTCAAGGAGTTCCTCAATAAAATCCTGCGAGATAATGTCCAGATATTCAATTGATTTGTCTTTTTTAAGTTATCTTTGCAATCAATCGAGAAAATCTTCTAAGATTTCCTTAAGAGTTTTTGTTTTGAGTTCTTCTAGAAATCCCTATTCATTGAGGGTTACTTATGAACTTACATAAGTTTTATCTAAGGTTATTTTAAGATTTGCCTTAGCAATACCTCACGATTATTTTTCTTTCGTGAATTTCTCAAATTTCTAAAGAAAAAAAAATCATTCACATTTCCCTGGGCAAATCTTTGAAGACTTCTTTGAAAAATCTTTGAAGCAATTCCTGAAAGTGTTCTTAGAGAAATTCCTAGTTGAAATTTTACACCAATTCTGAAGAACAATTCTGAAAGAAATCGTTGAAAAATCTCTTGGAAAATTCTGGTTGAATTTTTGAACATGTTTCAAAAGGAAGTCTTGGATGATCTCCTAGGAAAACCGATGGAAGAATCACCGGATAAAATCCTGGGGGCTCTCTTGAAAAGTACACTTGCATTCAATTACAAAAAAAAATACGAACATTGTGTTTAAAAACGCGAAATACTCTCGTTAAAATATGTATACCTCATATTTAACATATGATCTCTGTAGTAAACACCAAAAAGTTCTTTTATTAAATTTTTTTTTTTGCCAAGCCGAAACAAATGTGTCAACATGAAGTGCCCAGTTGGCGTTTCCCTCACTTATTTTACATTTACTTGTTTAAAGTTGTTCGTCACAAACATGGTTTTTAGCTGTTCAAAGCTTTTGAAAAACGTTTTGAAGTAATTTGTGATAGTTTAGGATAATTTTTGGACAAAACCGGTTCAGTTGTGTTGTTATATGGCGCAAATGTACTTCAACCGGTAATACTGGGAAAATTAGTAAATGAAGCATTTCGAATCAGTCTTTTATATAAAATAATCGAAACACGACCAATATTACTGCTTTTTGAGTGTTTGCCATCGGTTATGAATGACTTGAACTAACAAATATCTGTGTTTTATTGTTTTTTTTGTTTAATCTCGTGTTCAGTATCATAAGGGCGTAGCTGCAGTGATCGATTTCTCTTCATCGATTGTCTCTTTATCTAATTATTAGCCTCGAGCGGATCCTGTTGCACTGATGGTATTTATTATTGCTTTATACGTTTTCGGAAGATCTAATATAATCGATTGGTTCACAATAAGTCATTCGGATCAAATGGAAAACTCTCTAGAAGCACTTTTATTATTCGTGTTTAAATTTATATAACAAGACTGATTTGCCATGTCTTATTCTTGAAATTTACTGGTTGAAATGCTTTTGCGCCATATAACGACACAACTGAACCGTTTTTGACCAAAAATTTCCCAAATTTCATCAATACACCTCACAAAAGTCTTGAATAGCTGAAACAGTTTGTTTGTGATGCAAAAAGATCATATGCTAAATATGATGTACAAATATTTTACCGAAAGAATTTCCCGTTTTAACCAGCACTTTTTGCCAATTTGCGTCAGTGGGTACTCTATTTTGTCGGGACTGTTTCTGAAACAATAGGGAGCCGGATTCTACTCACTGGCACTTTTGATTCACTTCGGCAGTGGGGTTTTTCGAAAGGTACTGAGCTCATATTTGGCCACAATATTTCACAAAGTTTTAGACAATTCGGCCGAGAAAAAAACCCCCATGCCAAAGTGAATCATGGAAGTGCCCAAGTATGTAGCTCTGCACCCTATGTTAAGAAATTCCTGATGGAATCTGTGAGGTAATTCCTTAAGAAAACACGAGTAGTAGAATTTGTCGTAATCTTTACGAGGAATTTTCAAAAAAAAAAAATGAAAATGTTCCCAGAGAAATGCTGATTCAAACTCTTATCACCTGGTTGATCCAGGCAAATTCCTGATAGGTTAAGTTTAGGTGATTCCTGTTCCATCTCTTCTTGATTCCTGTTTGGTCTATTTTCTAGGCAAGAGTTCCTATTTTCAAGATACTCAGCCGCTACCAGCCCTGCCTGAACATTTTGCTTATATAATTATCATACTGAAAGAAGGGTGCATATCAAATGGCACGAAGTCTATATAAGTAATAAACTATAATAATGTTAATTTGACATAAGAAATAGGCATTCATCACTATTATGCACAATACAATGAATGATACACCTCTATTTCACTCAATTCTCAAATTTCGAATGTTTCATCTAGCATATGGGTTTTCAACCTTTTTGGCTCGCGGAGCACTTTTTAAAATGAAATTGTTGTGCTCTATTAAAAATTCAGATTTTTTACAAGTTGAAATCGTCCCTATAATATCTACAAAAATCTTGAAGCTTGATTTGTGTTGGCCAATCTTTCTATAATTTTAATTTTATTTAAAACTTTCAAATATAATCTAAAAAGATTTGTTTTATTCGATTGAGCAAGCTTTTTTATTACAGACTTAAACTTTGGCAATAAGGCAACATTGATTTGGTTACGAAATTTTCCGATTTTCGTTTTTAGTTCGAAGAACCAAGCAATTTTTTTAAGCCCCTTCTAATGTGCTTGAATGGAATAAACGTAGGTTCAACACTCACAGAAAAACACATTTATTTATATAAAGCTCGTGAAGTATTCCTAAATTTGTATCACTTTGTATCATTACTTTGTATTTATATTGACCAGGATAAGTATTCCGACAAAAGCTTCGTACCCTGAAAGTTTCAAAATATTCTGTCGTGGAAAATTGGATTTATTCAACTTTATATAGAAAATTGAAAAAAAAAACGCGCCTAAAACCAACCCATACAAAATGTATGACATTTTTTTTTGCTGGCAGTATATTTGTATCCTTGGGGCCTTCCTTAGCTGAGTGGTTAGAGTCCGCGGTTACAAAGCAAAGCCATGCTGAAGGTGTCTGGGTTCAAATCCCGGTCGGTCCAGGGATCTTTTCGCAGTGGAAATTTCCTTGACTTCCCTGGGCATAGAGTATAATCGTACCTGCCGATATACGAATGCGAAAATAGCAACTTAGGCAAAGAAAGCTTTTTACATTAAATTTAGGGGAGGGATTATTAGAGTATGTTTAAAACTACAGATTTGAACTTTAACACTTCACTTTTTGCAAAAAAAAAAAAATACTAAAATCACTACTAAGGCGAGCAAATACCTTTACACTCTAATATGTGTTGCTTATCTTGACAGATAGGCCTATTTCGTCTGCGACTTACAGACTTCTTCAGTGTCGAGTGCTCGACTTTAGTTAATAACTGTGGAAGTGCTCATAAGAACACTAAGCTGAGAAGCCGGTTCTGTCCCAGTGAGGACGTGATTGCCAACTAGAAGAAGAAGAAGATATTTGTAACCTTCCAATTACAAAATCTTAGCCCAAATGTTGAACGATTTCCTGAAGAGGTACATAAAAGTTCAATAATAATCGACATATCGGTACCTACAGTATTGGACGAAACATTTGCAACTTTTTCGATTTTCCATACAAAATGACCAACATTGGTAAGCTAGATCTCAGTTATTTATTGACCGATTTGAACGGGGCAGACATTCGTCACCGTTAAATGGAAAAAGTTGGCGATGAAACTAAAAGAAGCATCGTCATCGTCACCCAACAAGTGTCGGATGACGATTTGCCGCAGTGATCCGATCACATAAGCTCGGTGTCATGACGAACAAATGCGATTCTTCGTTACGGGCGAATCTTCGTTCGGGAGCACTGAGCCGACTAAAAATATTAATCGTGTCTTCGACAGATTAAGAGAATTTTTGAAAAAAAAATAAATAAAACAAATACAATCAACAAAACATGTCTGGAATCCAACAAACGATCTCTGAATCGGCAACCCCACGCGCTTACCAACAGAGCTATTGTAGAATCATGAGGAGAGCGGGTTCATTTGCCAATACAAGCAATTATGTGATGGCATTCGTTGGTTGGTGCAAAGCAAGCGAATACACAGTAAACGCCTTCTTCTTGTGAGTAAGGGTGGCAAGCGGAATGAAGAAAAATTTGCACGTTGACGAATTTGGATTGAAGTTCTTCGTGCATTCTTTCGCCGATGACGAGACGACGACCTGCCAAAGTTATTATACTGGATGACGATGTCTTATTTTTATTTCGTCATCGCACGGTGACGAATCTGACGATTGCCTGCCCTGGATTTGAATTAAATGTTCACATAACATCAGATATAGCTTGAAACTTGTTTAACTCGCTGAAATCTATAACTTTGCTGAAGATACCATGAAGCTATTCCTACAATATATTTAGTTATGTCATTTAAAAAAAAATGTCAAAAAATCACTTAAGTCAAACCGTTACTGCTTTTGAACTTGTGATTGGAAAAATCACTCAGAAATATATGTTCAAATTCAAGTTAAGTCTGATGTTCTGCCAAAATTTCATTCAAATCGGTCCATAAATAGCTTTTTAAAGCTGGTCATTTTTTATGGAAAATCGAAAAAGTTGCAAATGTTTTGTCCAATACTGTATATGTGTATACTGCCCATACTCGCATAACAGTCCCATATTCTATGGGATTTCCTATATAAATGACTCTGTTATACTAGTATGGGCAGAATAAGACTCGTAGGAAAATGTGTTTCGTCATCCAGCATAACATCATATACATCACAAGGCAAATATGAATCAAAACTATCTCTAAATTTTGAATAGTATAAATCTAAAGAACAGTCTTATCCTTTAAAATTTTAAATGCTACAAGCAAAATGTTCCAAGGGTAAGCTCATATGGTCATTTGGCAAAATTGTATTGAAAGCTTAGTGGCTATCTGGCATAATGGCCATTTAGTGACTAGATGAGTACCACACAAGAGCTAAGCAAGCTTCTTGAATAGATCACAGCTTACGGCGTGTACAATATCAATAATAATTTATTCAAAATAATCTATAGATAATATATAGGGCTCTGGGAAATTGTGCATTCTGGGAATTGCAATCCAGGGGAATGGTTAATACTGGGGAATGTTTCATTCTGTGGAATGGAATTCTGGGGAACGGTTTTCTGGAGAATGTTAGGTAATCCTTTAATATTGTTTCAAAATGTCTTCTAATCATTGATTTCTCTTTGTAGCATGCTACATTTGTCAGGAAATGGGAAAAGGTTCCCGATCGACGGCGGGCGCTTGTATGCAGTGCAACAAATCCGGCTGCAAGCAGCAGTTCCACGTGACGTGCGCCCAACAGCTGGGGCTACTCTGCGAAGAAGCTGGCAACTACTTGGACAATGTCAAGTATTGCGGCTACTGTCAGCATCATTACAGTAAATTGGTAAGTGTTCAACATCTAGTAGTTTATTACTTCCTAAATGGGTATTTATTGATTTCTGAACCAGTAGTTGGATTCCGGTGCACATTTTCTTCGAAGAGAAGAAAATTTTCTTACATAATCCACCAGCAAGAAAATTTTCTTCTCTTCGAAAAAAATACGCGCCGGAATTCGCCTACAGGTTTGCCATATCATTTTAAATAGTTCCATTTTTAAAGAATTATGGACGAGATTCTCACGGAATCCTCAACTTGTACCTTTGGATTTTTGGACAATCTTTCTGCAGAATCCTTCGAGTGATTCTTAACCATGTGTATAACTATTTGTAGAATCTACTCCGTATTCAGCAATTCCATTTCAACCTTAGTCAATTGCTACGACATGCGTGCGCAATTATACATCCGTAATGCTCTCTCCATAAATGCTTTGCAACTTAAGGTGAAGATGAGTCCAAGCCATATCCAAAATCTCCAAGAGCACAAATCTGGAAAACCGAACAACAGCCTAAAGTCAAAACCTACTTGATTGGTCACTATCTTAGGGCGACCAATCGAACAAGTCTCCAGCGTTTGGCTCTCCAGACTTGCGCTCTCCACGAGCCATGTCCAATTCACACGCTTATTCACTGCCCATAACTGCATAACAGTCACATTCAACATTTTTGACTAATTGGAGTTAACACCATAGAGAGTCATCAAATGATAAATACCTTCGATCAACTTACTAAATCTGTGAGATTGTTCTAGAAAATTAGAAAAAATATCAAGTTGTTTTGTCACATTGGTAATTATAACCGCATAACAATCACATTGATATTATAAATGAGCCTCGTAATCTAATAGCAATGAAATTTCCATCAGAATTATTCTCTGACTATTCACTTTGTATGCGATATGAGTTGTACAAAATATCAGCCTTAAATAAGCACTATTGAGCTTCTGATAATTTTAATAAATTTTAGATTCCTCCCATACTGCAATAAAATATTTAATTTTTTTATTCCTTGTCTTCCAGGAAATCGCTGACAAGTCTTCCTAGATAAACATACTCTTCAACGACTCCAAACACATCCCCATCAAACACTACCTCAGCACCTACACAACCAACCCTAGCTCTATCTCTATATGCAACCATGCATTTCGTTTTGTTAGAATTTATTGTTAGGCGCGGTCTCTCTCTCCAGAGGCAAAGTCAAAGAGCATGTGCAACCGTGTGATGATAGTGCCTTTTCTCTGCACGCCAGATCTCCTAATAGCACCCTCGAACTAATAGCAATGTTGAACAGTTAATTCGGAAGTGCGTCTCCCTGCTTCAATCCGTCTAACGTCACAAACTAAGTTGGCATCTCGTCTGCAACCTAAACACTTGTTTTCAAACCATCCAGTGTAGCACGTATCAGCCTAACTCGTTTCGCAGGAAAACCATGTTCATACATTATCTGCTACAGCTCATTTCTTTTCTCAGAATCGTACGCCTACTTCAAATCAATAAGCAGATGTTGATACTGCAAGTTATCGGAACTGATCTAGGTTCCTTCGCAAGGTAAACATCTGGTCCGTTGTCGAGCGGCCCTCACGAAAATCTGCTTGGTCTCAGTCTGTTAAACAGGATGCGCGACAATATTTTGTACGCCGAATTCAACAGGGTAATTCCTCTGTAATTGGCACACTCCAGTCTGTGCCCTTTCTTGTAGATCAGGTGTATGAGGCCATCCAACGTAAAATCTCCGCATATCGTTCCGGTTCATGCTATCTTGAGCTTCAGCTCCAAACTTTTTTCGCGCTGCCTTTTCTTTGTGATGTGTATCAGTCATTATTCGGCTCTCTCGCTTCCCTGTACCACTCTCTGTCCTGTCGGCCGCGAGCATACGAGTTCTGGCAACATTCTTTACGTCTGTCACTCTCTGGCACTCTTTATCGAAGCAGTCGTTTCGTCTTCGTCGTTGACCAGTGCTAGCCACTTCTCACGCCGTTGTTGTCACAGTTTCGTGAATAGTTAGCAGAGTTGAAACCCACAGTTTGTCACAGTTTCATTTAAGATTCCTCGAGGAAAAGTTTCAGGAATTCATTGATCGAATTCACCAGAGATTTCTTCTCAAGTATTTTCACAGACTCCTCCATAATTGCTCTAGCAGTTCCCCAATTTCCAAAATCCTTCGATTTTCCAAGAAATGCTTTGAGGAATATCTCCAGAATTTGCTCCACAAACATGTTGAGCATTAAAACGCAATTACCCCCAGTAATTTCCACTGGGATTATTCTATAAAAAATAGAAGCTCATCCTAAATCCTGGTTATATATTTTTCTGGAAATCTGGAAGTCAGTCTAGAAATCCTTTATCATTTTTGAACCTTCCTTTAGGTCAATTGTACAAATTTGTAAGCCTTTGTGGTTTGCCAAATATCTTCATTTCATTTTTATGAAATGTGTACTCTTTGCAATCTATAGAAATCTATAGAAACTTTAACTCATGTTATCTTTTTTTGCTTCTTTTCCACAGAAAAAGGGCGGCAACGTCAAAACAATTCCACCGTACAAACCTATCAGCCACGAAACTAACTCCAGCGATGGGCCGTCGTCGCCTGAGAAAGAACTTGAACCTCCCGTCACCCAACAACACCCCGGTAGTGGAGGCGGTATGGGTGGCAGTGGAAGTAGCGGGATGAAGTCTAACAATCGCCTCCCAGAACCTCCAGGAGGTTCCTCTTCGGCGTCATCATCATCCAAGCAGAGGAAGTCATCTAGCGCATCGAAGGGTTCGACTAGTTCCGCTTCCACGTCGGTATCTTCCGCCACAGTCGTCAGCACGATCAGTGGAAGCAACAGCATGGTCAGTCAATCGGGCACCTCTACTGGAACAGCAGGAATCTCTAGCGTGAACTCTGGAACCCCCAGTAGTAGTGCCCTAGGAGTACCCACCGGAAAAACGAGTTCATCCTCTTCTAGCACCAGCAGCAATAAGGATAAGGATAAATATAGCAAAAATGTAAATAAGGTATCCAGTACAAACAAAAGTCACGACAAAGAGCCATCCTCATCCACGTCATCGACATCTTCTTCGCAAAGGGACAAGAGCTCCAAGTCGTCTAAATCTGGCGGCACCATTGGAAGCACTGGAAGCAGTAGCAGTACTTCAGGTGGTCTAGTATCGTCAGTTGGCAATGTGGCGAGTTCCAGTTCTACCCTGGGAGCAGCTTTCCCTAAAGAAAACGACTTTGCATCGCTATCGGCGGCCAATTCTGCTGCGTCAACGATGCCTTCTAGTTCAATCAAGCAACAGGAAGCCGTAACAAGCAGATCCGATAAAACATTAGCTCAAATTTCCTCGGCCGCTGCATCTTCAGCTCGCACTTCATCCCTCTCGCCTGCTGACATTCCCACAACACTCATCATCAAACCTCCTCACGACCATACGGGTAGCAACAAAGACCTTCTGTCGAAAGAAGCCATCGCCAAGTTCACCACGTCCAACTTCACTGAAACTATCGTCGTCAATTCGGATTCGGTGTTCGGAAGCAGTAGCACAACAACCAACACTAGTGGTATCAGTACTTCAAATGCTGGCTCTACTACAGTATCAACGGCCAACATGTCGAACACTATGGGCTCATCCTCTGGTCCAACTTCAGTGATCGAAACGGGAGCCAGTAATACTGCCAACAAAGTCAACGTGTCCGCAGGCAGCTCGTATTCCGGTGCCGGATCGAGCGTAGCTAAGAAGAGAAAAGCCGATGCAAGATCTACGCCAACTTCTATATCCAACCTTGATATCGACATCAACCGGTAAGACATAGCTAGCTAAAAAACGGAATGCAGTTAGAATAATCAAGCTCACAACAGTCCCTCCCATTTCAGTGACTTGATCAAGGATGTCGCAGTCTCGCTTGTGCCATTGCCACTGAACAAGAACGATAACATAGATCCGGCTGCATTGAGTAGCATCGAGAAAAATATCAAAAAGGTAAGTCTATTTCGAGAAATTCTGAAAAAATATGATTCTGAATAAAGTTTTTGAACCACAAAAGTACACCTTAAATAGGGTTGGACGAGGCATGATGAACAACCCTCAATTTTGAGACTGATTAAATGAGTTTCATCAAAACAACGTCATAAACTTTTGAATTAAAGATCATCCAACTGCTGTCCTTGAAAACAGTTATTAGAGATTATAAGAAGTAAGAAATATGGTTGTGGAACTTTATTCGGTTCCCTGAATGTCGTTTCCCCGAATAGCATACATCCCCGAAAAGTTTTTGGCATTAATAATTGTCATAACTTTAAACATTTGAAGGTGGCGAACAACCTGCTTATTTGATATGCACCCTTTTTTATTTGATTGGTGGTTCTTCCGAGTTTCATCGAAGAATTTTTGGAAACATGTGTATAGTCGAGAATGAACAAATATCGTTCTTTCCAGTTCACCATACTGGCACTGAAATGCATTATATGATTTTAATTTATTAACCCGTACAGGCCTGAGTGAACGTAAAAATACTAAAACGCTCACCGCTCAGCAAACACTCAACGGATTCAAATATTTTTTCGTCAGTATACTGGTACACATACCTAGTTTTTAAAAGTGGCCAGAGGTACTTGGGAATATTCCTGTGGCCGGGGTTATTCCGGTGGATCACTAGGTCAGGTCTGGTGAAAAGGGGCTATTTTTTGGGACATCTTAAATTAACTTTATTTATTCGCAATGACAAGAATTTCAATTTGTACAAATAATTAAGATATGATATTCAACATTATAATTGCCCTCCCCTTGGTTATGCGACCTTGCCGCGATGGGAGGGCATAATCCATTAGCCCATATGATGGAAACCAAAGGCGTAACCTGTAGTGGTGGTATCACATTTTGGCACTTTTTGCTTAAAGCCGTGTCATAATTTATATGGCATAGACGCAATAATATCTCGGATGTGATCCTACGGACATTCTGCGTCATTGATAGAATTGATGCCCATTTCAAATAATTAATCTATTCGAAGTGGACATTAATACTATTGGTGACGTTCAGTTTGCCTTTTGCTAACCAGAATGATCCGTAGCCACTCTTACTATTAGCTAGCTAGATACATCGTTATCATATACGACGTAGGGAATACATAGGAACTCTTAGGAAAATGACTAGTAGATTCACTGAGTAGAAATAAGTGGCGACAATCTTATTTTAATTTGGTTTTTACATTGCCATAATAAGAAATACCTCTTTTGTAACAGCGGTATAAATAATCTAATTCCAGCTTCATTTTCGCAAAATTTACAAGTAGAAAGTAGGCGTTGTGAAGCATTGCATTTGCCACCGAAAAGTGAATCATGTAGGAGACTGTAATAGAAGCCTAAGGTAACTTTACTTTTCAATATTCACTATAAAATTACTGTGGAAAGTAAGACGCTGAGATCGATCATTAGGGTACACTTGCTAGTTTCGAAAAATTGTTGAACAGACAAGGAAAGCGACTTTTTTCTTCAAGGATATATGAACGTAATGACCAATAAATACTTTTAACAACAACAAATTAAATTAACTAGAACTACTACTGAACTGCCTAATTTTGTTAAAACTTGACGACAATTGACATTTAAGACTCTAATCTAACGTAAAAGACAGGAGTAATCAGAATAGCACTTGAATGACAAATTATTCAAAACCATTTCGACTAAACAGTATTAGTAATGACACTACTACACTACTATTTCAAACAAATTCTGATGGAGCTGCTGATTTTCACAATGCTTCCTTTTCTCAGAAGCAAGGGAATATGGGTACTTTTCAAAAACTACCACGTCACAATACTAATAAAAAACAGTGTTCATGTGGGCGCCATTGCCTAGTCCGTCTGAGTATTGGTCCTGGTAGAGGGGAAACTTGGCAAAAGCCAGACCGAGGGTTCAGCCTTGACAAGTTAAGCTGTCAGGCAGCTCCAACTGAATACCATACAAAAAAAAAAAGATATTCAACATTATTATTAAGGACTTTTGCACCATTTAGCACGTACCGGAGGTGGCCGCTCGGACTTAATGCCCTGCGTCCCGGGACCTGAAAATGGTATTTTGTAGGATCAATGAAATGCAGGAAACAAGATTATCCATTATCAATCGTTTCTCAAAATGTTAACACTGATGCGTTTTTCTTAAAACTCTTTGATACAAATTTATATATTTTTGTTAATATACTGGTACTCATATCATGTTTCTAAAAGAACTCAGGAACTCAGGAATATTCTTGTGGAGGGAGTTTTTTGGTGAGTCACTGGGTCAGGTCGGGTGAAAAGAGTATTGTGCTTTTGTGCCCCTGCAGATAAGAAAATTTTAAGTTACAGATAGTTTCCGGAATCGGCTATAATTTGGCCACTATATCAAAAAGTTTTTTTTTTTAAATGCATTAGTGTTTGAATTGGATAACCATGTTTCCTGTTTCTGATTGATCCTACGAATGACCATTTTCGGGTCCCCGCGTCACCTCAAATTTACGATAAAGTGACCAATCTGTATCTAAACATCAATGCCAAGCTTATAGGAATGGATTTTTGTGCACTATTACGTTTGAAATCTACTTTTCGAGAATTGAAACGGCTTAGCATCCAACAAATCTCTAGCCGGTTCTTCAG
The DNA here is from genome assembly GCF_002204515.2 of Aedes aegypti. NCBI lineage: Eukaryota > Metazoa > Arthropoda > Insecta > Diptera > Culicidae > Aedes > Aedes aegypti. The sequence goes on from NC_035109.1 coordinate 172,478,647, forward strand.
GGTATTAGGCCCGAGTGGCACCCTCCGGTACATTCTAAATGGTACAGAACTCTTCATTAATAATGTTGAATATCAGATCCTAATTATTTATACAAATCAAAATGATTGTCTATGCCCTCCCATTGGTTATGTGACCTTGCCGCGATGGGAGGGCATAATCCATTAGCCCATATGATGGAAACCAAAGGCGTAACCTGTAGTGGTGGTATCACATTTGGCATTTTTTTGCTTAACGTTCAACGCTCCGTCATCGTAATCACCGTCATCATCGAAACTTCAAAAGCAGTTTTTCTGTTCAATACTAAAAATTATTCGGTGAAAATTTGTTCACTGTGTTTAGAATAGAAAACAGTGAACACATTTTCCTGTAAATTTTCTTGATTTTGAGCGAAAAAACTGCTCTTGAAAATTCCGAAATCAATGACGGACCCTGCCCCCTTAAGGGGACACGGGAGACCGTGTTATTTTCCCTATCTTTCGTCTCACTCTAACAATAATCATCAAAACTTTGTGGAAGCAAATCTCGAGTTTTAGTGAACCGATGAAGCTGAAAATTTATCGGGTTGTGCACTACATATATAGAATCATAGTGATACATTTTTGCATCGATATATGGAGTGGATCTTGGGATTTGCTTCTTGAAATGGATAGGGTGATTATGATGACGTCCCGTGCGGCCTTAAGGCTCAAGAATCCATCATTCAATGATCAGCAATCATCAAAAATGAAAAACCAGTTTTTTCGTTCAAATTTAAATAAATCCTCATGAAAATCTATCATTGCATTATAGATAACAAGTGTAATGCAATGATAGATTTTCATTAACATGTCTTCAAATTTGAGCAAAAAAACTGGTTTTGAAAATTTGTAAAACGATGATGGTTATTTTCCTCTTAAAGCCGCGTCATAATTCATATGGCATAGACGCACTAATATATAGGATGTGATCCAACGGACATTCTGCGTCATTGATAGAATTGATGCCCATTTCAAATAATTAATCTATCCGAAGTGGACATTAATACTATTGGTGACGATCAGTTTGCCTTTTGCTAACCAGAATGATCCGTAGCACTCTTACTATTAGGTAGCTAGACACATCGTTATCATGTACGACGTAGGGAATATTACTCTGAGGAAAATTACTAGTAGATTCACTAAGTACGAATAAGTGGCGACAATCTTATTTTAATATGGTTTTTACATTGCCATACCATAATAAGAAATACCTTTTTTTGTAACAACGGTATAAATAATCTAATTCCAGCTTCATTCGCAAAATTTACAAGTAGAAAGTAGGCGTTGTGAAGCATTGCATTTGCCACCGAAAAGTGAATCTTGTAGGAGACTGTTATAGATGCCTAAGGTAACTTTACTCTTAAATATTTACTATAAAAATGACTATGGAAAGCAAGACGCTGAGATCGATCATTAGGGTTCACTTGCTAGGTTCGAAAAATTGTTGAACAGACAATTTCCTTAAGGATATATGTACGTAATGACCAATAAATACTTTTAACAATAAAAAAATGAAATTAACTAGAACTACTACTAAACAGCCTAATTTTGTTAAGACTTCACGACAATTGACATTTAAGCCTTCAATCTTACGTAAAAGATAGGAGTAATCAGAATAGCACTTAAATTACAAATTATTCAAAACCATTTTGACTAGACAGTATTAGTAATGACACTACTACACTACTATTTCAAACAAATTCTGATGGAGCTGCTGATTTTCACAATGCTTCCTTTTCTCAGAAGCAAGAGAATATGGGTATTTTTCAAAAACTACCACGGCATAATACTAATAAAAAAAACAGTGTTCATGTGGGCACCATAGCCTAGTCCGTCTGAGTATTGGTCCTGGTAGAGGGGAAACTTGGCAAAAGCCAGACCAAGGGTTCAGCCACAGACAAACAGACGTCACACTCTCATCATTGTTCATCGACCACCCTTTTAATGGTCGATTCAAAAATATTGTAGGTGGCCAATCCGTGTTTGACGTTTACACACTACCGCTATCTGTTGGCTTGTCGGCCAAACACACCGATTTTAGCATTGGGCGTATATGTCCTCGTGACTATGATTTTGATCGGGATTTGTTCTAAGTGTTACGTCTGTTTGTCTGTGGTTCAGCCTTGACCAGTTAAGCTGTCAGGCAGTTCCAACTGAATACCATACAAAAAAAAAATTGAATGATTCTCTATGCAAATAAATAAAGATAACTAAAAACCCCTTTTTACCCAATCTGACCCAGTGACCCTCCGGAATAACTCCGGCCACAGGAACATTCCCGGGTACCTCTGGCCAGGTTTAGAAACTAGATATGTGTATCAGTTAATTGTCAAAAAATGAATTCTTCAAGCATTCCCTGAGTAGTGAATGTTTCATTATATTTGCTTTCACTCAGGCCTATACGGGTTAAATAAACTGTTACAGTTTGGTTACATTTATCAGTTAGGCTATTATTTTGATACTGTCTTCAACTATATATTTTTTGGGGGAAAAGGGTTTTCGGACTGGTGATCCGGGAAACGTTATTGGGGAAAAGTAGCACAACCGTACTTCATGTGTGAATGTCAAGCGAAAACGACTATTTTGAACGGGGGGATGTTATTTGGCATAAAGCCGTTTGGCATAAAACAATTTGGCATTTCGGTCGTTAAGCATAAAAGTCATTTTGTATAATTGTTGTATTTCACAATCATTGAAAACCGAGTTGAGAAAAGGTTTTTGAAGATACTACCCACTTTCCTAATACCGCAAATTGGTGGTTTGTGCGCACCATTGAAAATTTTACTTTGCTGCTATATTTTTGGCATTATAAATTATATAATTATCATAATTGCTAACATTTTTATGTGTGCTTTTCCCTTCTTTTGATTATAGGTTGTTCTTTCTAATCACGTTGTTCAACATTTGGTTTGCATTGCAATTACTAACATTTTCATTGATAATTTTCCCTTCCGTCTTACGTAAATTTTTGGCACTATAACTGATAACATTGCCATCGATTGTTTTCCCTTCTTTTGAACACCGCAATGTTCTTTTATGTAGCACTATTTATTTTTCTAATTTCCTGTGTTTTATGCCAAACGTCCATTAAGCCAATGATTATGCGAATTTAATGCCAAACGACTCTATTTAAAATAAGTTTATGCCAAACGGGGTAGTCCCATTTTGAACACCTTCATTTTGAAACGTGACATTGTGATGGATATCAATTTGTTCTTCCATATTGAAAGTGGAGTCCAATTCACGATTTGAATCATTCTCTTGACTGGGTATGGAACCGTTAAGCCAAATAACCCGTAGTTTACATATCGTTTCCAAAGATTGGGTGTTTTAACCCAAATCTCGAACACGGTACTCAAATCTGAGTACTTGCGTAGAACTTGTAAGCTAGATAACCTTGGCGCGTTACATAATTTGTGCATGATCCCTAAGCTGATTTTTATAAAATAAAAATATATAAACGTACTGGTAATGAGCATTGGTCTTTCGATTCGATCTAAACGTCTATAAATTAGTCAGGTTAAAAATCCATTATTTTAATACGATTGTTTTATATCCCATTTAGCAGAAACATTACGCAAAAGCAGATTTCTCTCTGCTAGCCGCGTTTTCACTTCCTGCCATCGGGCATTCTTATTGACTGTTTAACGATAAACTTGCGACGATCGATGCGCCTCTATCTTTCATATAACGGAGGGTATTAGAATAGAACTAAGTTGGAGGTGATGATTTCGCATTTTGAAAGAATAAATCGCCTCCATACACTAGCGATTTTGCGGTGGATTGATGTCGTTTTATCACGAATACCACTGATTTTCTACGCACTCGAGTAAAAACTTTGGTATTTTTATGTGAATATTTTTCAGATATGGCCTGATCTCATAACAAGACAACATCAAGATAACAAACTTTTGTTTCACGGCTTCTAAAGTTATAGAAGTAATAAATATGTAAATGATTCAAATTTTTGGTATATAAATAGACTTGAAATGTATTTATAAAATCGGATAAAGTTTGCAGATTGTAATAAGATGTAAAAATTTGTAGACATTTTCAATTCTGTCCTGCCTGGTGAAAATCTTCGAAGAACTGGTTCATAATGTCCTGTACACTGCATCTCAACCGCTGATGTCTCAATTCCAACACGGATTTGTTAAAAAGCGGTCAACGACAAGTTGGTGCCATATACTTCGACTTTTCTGAAGCATTCGACAAGGTACCGTATGATCTTGTCATTTGTGAGCTCAGACATTTGGGTTTTCCAAATTGGATAGCTGATTGGCCGCGGTCTTATCTGACAAATCGAAAGGCATTGTTAACATTCTTCTTCTTCTTCTTGGTATTAACGTCCCCACTGGGACAGAGCCGGCTACTCAGCGTAGTGTTCTAAGAGCACTTCCACAGTTATTAACTGAGAGCTTTCTTTGCTTAAATTGCGATTCTTGCATTCGTATATCGTGTAGCAGGCACGATGATACTCTATGCCCAGGGAAGTCAAGGAAATTTCCAGTACAAAAAGATCCTGGACCGACCGGGAATCGAACCCAGACACCTTCAGCATGGCTTTGATTTGTAGCCGCGGACGCAAACCACTCGGCTAAGGATGGCTCCTTGCATTTGTTAACATCAAAGGCACATATTCTCGCGTCATCTTTTCAACGTCTGGTGTACCGTAGGGAAGTGTGCTTTGGCCTCTGATTTTCGTTATGTTCATACACGATCTGTGCTTTCGACTGAAATTCGGAAAGCTGTTTTACGCCGACGAGCTAAAAATTTATAGAATCATCGCTTCTTAACTGGGTCATTGCGCTCTTCAAGCTGATGTTAATGAACTTGAATTGTAGTGCCAGGAAAACGGAATGAAGCTCAACATAAAAAAAAGTAAATCCATCGCTTTCACTCGTCGACAATCACGCATCGAATTTGATTATAAGATCGGATCGGATCCGCTTGAAGGCGTGGAATCAATTCGTGTTCTTGGAGTAATCATCGATACAAAAGTGCGTTTCAACGAGCATATTTCTGTCATTAATGCTAAGGCGTTCGTGGCCCTTGGGTTCGTTTGTCACAGTACGAACGATTTCAAAGATATTTATGCGCTCAAATTACTGTACTGCTAGTTAGTTCGCAGCATATTAGAGTACGCATAGCGTTGGGCAATTTTGTCCAGAACATCGATGTTACTGAATCGATTCTCATTTGAACTGTCGAATCGATTCACCGATTTAATCGAATCCTTTGCATCGATGTTTTTGAATCGATTCGAATCGGATGAAAATTGAAATTTTTGAAGTTTGAAATGGGACCAAATGCATTTGTATTCGATTTCAACATCTTTCAATCAAATCAGTTTTGAAAATCAATCGAAGCGATTAACTATTTCAAGACTAGTTTCTTCTCCACAAACTTTTAAAAAAATATTTAACGATTTCAACAAAATGAATCGAATCAAAAAATCGAATAAAGAGAATCGATTCACCCGATTTTAGGTGCTCCAACCATCGATTCAAAAAATCGATTAATCGGAATGCAAACATCGATTTTCGGAACATCGATTCAAAATCGCCCAACGCTAAGTACGCAGCATGTGTATGGGCACCGCATCACACCACTCAAATCGTCAGGCTGAAGAAAGTTCAACGGAGTTTTATTCGGTACGCCCTTCCTTCGACAGCTGCCTTGGTTCTTCTTCTTCTTTCTGGCGTTACGTCCCAACTGGGACAAAGCCTGCTTCTCAGATTAGTGTTCTTATGAGCACTCCACAGTTATTGCTGTTTGCATTTGAGATGCAAATTTTGACTAAACGTCCTCCAAATGCGGTAAAACAAAACAATCAAAGGACACCTAGCAACGTTTTCCAAAATCACCGCCGACCTAGCAAGAAAAATCAATATTTGACATCGCATTTCTTGTAGAAAATCTTACCGCATTTGGTGTTCCCGCATTTGATATTTGAATTTCAAATGCACACAGCAATATTAACTGAGAGCTGTCTTTGCCGATTGACCATTTTTGCATATGTATATCGTGTGGCAGGTACGAAGATACTCTATGCCCCGGGAATCGAGGAAATTTCCTTTACGAAAAGATCCTCGACCAGCGGGATTCGAACCCACGGCTCTCAGCATGGTCATACTGAATAGTTGCGCGTTTACTGCTACGGCTATTCGGGCCCCGATACAGCTGCCTTGGTTAGACTTTCAAATTTTTCTAAGAAATGAATCTAAATTCGTCCACTTCACACAAAACGCCTACTAGGATAGGTGTACCAGTTATGGACATAGTAGTTCCCTATTTCGCCATACGGGATAACTTGAATGTTTTCACATTTTGAAAGATTTTTTGTGTTGTAGTAGTAAGATTTAAGATATATCTTTATGTTTAAACATTCAAAAATATTTAAATTGTAAAAGTTATCGAAATTTCCCGTATGGCCAAATAGGGAACCACTATGGCCATAACTGGTACACTTTCCCTATTTGTATGAAGTGTACGGATTTTGAGCCTGTACGGATTTCGGTCCCCACTGTAGTAGCCCAAACTAAAAACGTGTTCTAGGCAATGAAAATCTATTGAACAAAGCTAGTTGACATAACATGCATAATTACAAAGAAAATAAACTTCTATTCTGACTATCAACGCGTGCAGGAGAATTTGTTACTAGTGGCTTTTCGTACTCATGTTGCGTGCACTAGAGCAGCGAGCTCGATTTTGCGCACGGGGGTCATCTACACCTGATACCTTCAAGATCGTTGGGGAACCCCTTAGCGTCTACGTACGAATTTCCAATTTTTACTTGATTTCTTTCTTACCAAAACGAGTACTTTACAATGACGTACTTATAACATTTCACATTTTTGAAAAATAAGGGATGGCCTACTGTCCATTGGTTCCTTAGAACAATTTCCACTCCTCTCACCATGGTATGATTCCGTACATGAAAATTTAAACTAAAATGATTTGAAAGAACTCCCAAACCACGCTCTCCCTATAAAACTTCACGTAAATAATAAACAGCCCTATGGGTGTCAAAAAGAGAAATATAATCCTGTATAAGTCCATTGATTTTATCGTACAATATATTGTCATGTTATTTATCCTGTCTATACGTGTAATTATGTAGTAATAATATCACATAATACATACGCCACATGTCATCTTCTATTACAGACAAGACGAACTTCGCAAGTTGAGCGACTTGAAAAGCCCACAAAAAAGAAAGGGAAAAGTAAGCCCAAGGTACGTATTCTAAAGATTGAAACTATCGTTATTGTCAGTTTGTTTGAACTTAAAGGGATTCACCTTTTTCTAACAAATATTTACACCCAAAATAAAAAAAAAATGCGTGCATGTGACTATAACCACTCTAGACTAGACACAGATTGGCCTCCAACTTAAATGGTGTTTCTAACTTTTCTGAGTATAGTGAAAACCTAAAATCGATTTTGAGTAGACTCTAGCCGCTGTAAATAATTTGGAATTCATATGTTTCTTCTGGATAACGGGTTTAATTATCGTTCCATCAATTTAGAGTTGCGTCTCCCATTTTCTTCTTACTGGCATAACATTTCCACTTTAACAAAGCCTGTTTCTCAGTTTAGTATAGTGTTTCGTGAGCACATCTACAGTTATCGACTAAGATTTTCCCTTGCCATAGATGTCATTCTAGCATTCATATATGATACTCCATGCCTAACAAAATAAATGAAATTTCCATTACAAAACGATCCTTGACGACGGTCGAACCCATATCTTCAGCATGGGTTTGCTTTTTAGCCTAAGGCTAATGAAAACCCAGATACATTATTATTATTATTATTATTATTATTATTTATTTGCGACACTTTACCATCATTGTGGCATTCGTGTCGATACAAATAAATTAATATACCTATCGACATTAAAACTTACATTTTCGACTTCATTGGTTCATAAAAAAATTGATGGTGCCTCTTCATTACCCATTCGCTTTGTAAGCGAATGGTCATGGGTTCGAGTCACAGCCCCTTTGCAAAAAACTTCGTCCGGCAACCAGACGACACCGCATATAGGGCCGTGCATCGGGGAACACACCCACCCTTCGTCAGAACAGGATATTGACTGAGACACACTGACCGACCCTCTTCGTAGACAAAAGGCTCACATGACATGGGACACGGCGAAATGAACTACCGCTCAACAATGGACTGAGGCAATATGGATATGGATTAGAGCAACAGTGGCAAAGCAGTATAGGATCTCTCTTCTACCTGTTCGGTATGATATGCTCTTTCGATAGTGAAATAGACATTATAATTAGGTTAAAATATCTTCTTTATCAGTGTCGAAGGTACAGAAACACCGAAACACTATGATACCCGTCACAGTGGTGGCTATGAGAACCGAATTTCAATCAATTCAACATTTGGAAACATAAGATAAATAGCATAGCCTTCCGTATCACTAATAATAGTAACCTATAACCTATACATAATCAGGTAGTTATAATATCACATAATACATACGCCATACGTCATCTTTCATTACAGCCTAGACGAACTTCGCGAGTTGAAAAGCCGGCAAAGAAGAAAGGGAAAAATAAGTCTAAGGTATGTATTGGCGGTGGATTGAAGCTATCGTCACTGATACAATCATGTTGATGCGTTTTTTTCGTAGTGAAGCTGTTGATTATTCAAACAAATTTTAAACGGTAAATTCAAGAAAAACATTTCTGTATTCAGATGAAAAAATGGTGCAACACAATTCTCTAATAAAGCACCATCCTTCGGTGTCTATTTTTAAACATTGTTACACTGCAACACCGAGTTTGCTCCTATTAGCATAAGAGTTCCTTCCTAGTTTTGAAGCATTAAGTATATTTTTCTCTGATAGTGCTTTGTGGTGGCCCGATCAACCGAGTTCGTTTTCTCCCATGTGATTTCATATCCCAGCCTGATTGTGGACCATGTTAAAAAGATGTTGCTTGATCAAAGACCAGCTGGTGAGCTCGTTTCATGGCTATTGTTGCAAATAAGTAAAATATGATAACACATTTTTTTATCATGGCAACGGTGGAAATGTATCTATCGATAATTTGTCAGCACACTTATTCTTCTTCTTCTTGCAATTTCGTACCAACTGGGACAGAGCCTGCTTCTCAGCTTTTATAAGCACTTCGACAGTTAATAACTGATCAAACAATTTTGAATGTTAATAAACGCTGATTTTAATTAGCATATGTCTGAGTCTCGTTTCTAGTTATGCCAAAGCTTGTGTAGAATACATCCCGAAATTAGGCATATTTTTTTTTGTACGTTTGGTATAACATATCCCACTAATACTTCAATGAGACCAAGGTCAGGTGAAGTTATACCTACATATAAATGAATTGATAATTATTGAATCCCTCTCCTTAGTTATGCGATGGGATGGCATAATCCATTAGCCCATTAAATGGAAACCAAATGCATAACCTGTAGTTGTTGTATCACATTTTGGCATTTTTGCCCAAAACCGCGACACTATTTATATGATATAGACGCACTAAACTCTCGAATGTGAACCAATGATCGTTCCATGTCTTTGAAAGCATTGATACACCCATTTCAAACAATCAACCTATTCGAAGTGGACGTAAATACTATTGAAGACGATCAGTTTGCATTTCGCTAACTTTTACTATAAGCTTGCTAGACGCATTGTTATCATATACGACATAGGGAATATTACTCTCAGGAATATGACTATAAGATTAATTGAGTATAAATATGTGGCGACAATTCTATTTTAATATGGTTTTCACGTTGCAATTGAAAGCCAAATTTTCGAATACATAGAAAGTAAATTTTACACTGAAGAGTCAATTTTGTAAGAGATTGTAATTTATGTTAAAGCTTAAAGTTACACTAGGCTAACTTTGCTCTTAACTATTCACTGTATTAATTAATATGAAAAGTAAGACGCTGTGATTGATTAGGATCCACATGCCAGTTTCGAGAAATTGTTGAACAGACAAAAAACGTGAATCATTTCATGACATTTAAAAGTAATGACAAATAAAAAATTTCAACTACAAGAATGACGAAATGAACTTACGGCCAGAACAACAAAACATAAAATTACAACATGCATATTCTGGGATTCTCATGAACGTACAGGTATGCAAGGTTATGACATAATTATAATTTTAATAAGATTTCGTGATGAACTTACTATAAAATGCATTATTTCGAATTTCGTTATTTATCCTGACAATTTTTATGGTCAAACCATAGAAGACTGTATACTAAAATCGATATTTCTTTAAATTTTTGATAGAAATCAATAATTTGTCACTTGTTTGTCACAAAATTGTTGCTTATTTTTTTTTTTTTGCATGAGCGGTTATTGGAACGCACAAAAATACTTAGTGATCCTTTAATCGCTCACGAGGTCTTGTGTTTTCAATATAAAGAATTATTTTATCAAATGAAAACAATGTCAGACGACTTCATTTAAAAGTTTTTAATATTGCTAGAATAGCCGTGCGAAAGAAGTTGGTTTTTGACACGAAAAATCAATTTTTACACTAGTGAGCGGAAATAGGGACATATGCGGATAATGGTGCACTGATGGTACTTTATTTTAGAACAAGCATTCATGTATGTTACACCCGAATGGGTGAACGACAATCTTTCGACGAAATATGGAAGACTAAATAATCATTGACTAAAAGTTTACTATATAAATAAGACAGCGGAAGGCAAACTGTGAAAATTTATTTTAATAAACTAGTTCTGCACAATACTAGAAAAAAGTGTCAAAGCGTGCAAAATAGCCTATTCCGTCTAAGTGTTGGCAAAAGTAGTGGTCAAACTTGCAACATATGGGTTAAATACTGACAAATTGTGCGTTCATTGGCCGAGTGGTTAGGGTCCGCGGCTATAAAGCAAAGCCATGCTGAAGTTGGCTGGGTTCGTTTTCTGGTCGGTCCAAGATCTTTTCGTTATGGTAATTTCCTTGACTTTCCTGGGCCACACGACATACGAATGCGAAGATGGCAACTTTGGCAAAGAAAGCTCTCAGTTAATAACTGTGGAACTGCTCATAAAACACTAAGCTGAGAAGCAGGATCTGTCCCAGTGAGGACGTAATGCCAAGAAGAAGAAGAAGAAGCAGAAGACTGACAAATGAGCTGTCATGCAGCTCCAGCTGAACACCCTTAAAATATTAAATGACTTTAAAGGCTTGGATCACGGCTTCTAGTGCTCCGTGCTTGTCTAGTGTATGCATTTTGAGTAATAGGGGTAGTTTCGCCAATGAGGTAAAATAAGCATCCCTAAAAACCGCAACATTCTTTAAATTTCTACAGCAATAGCATGCAACCTTGAAATAAATTAAGTAATAGATATATTATAAATTAGTGATCAAGAATCATTTAAAAATGCTAGAAAAAACTGTTCATATTCCCACGAGAGGCTTCTACAAATTCCATCATTCTTGAATTGAAGATTTTGTGGAAATGATGGAAAACCCCGAAGATATTATTAATTAAGAAGATTAATATGTGTTCGATTGCTTGGGAGATTAGCGGACTCGATTTTCTCCAGTGGACGGCGACGAAATAGAACAGCACAAATTGAACTTTTACTGATTGATTTATTGCTCCCCGAGCAGACAGCGCGCCTGCTCAGGGAGATGACTATTGAGATACTCTTTTTTACATGCGAAATTGGCTTGCTTTTATACGCAAGCGAAGTACGGTGACGATATTGCTGTGTATGGAAAGGTGCGCAGCACTCTGCTTGCTTGGATAGCACAAAGCAAAGCAGGCAAGAACGCTGGATGGCTTGGATGACGCTGCCACTGCAGAACAGATAATTGAAGCTGGCTGTTGAGGATACGATGAGACATAGAGCAGAAACAATTGAATGGGCTGCTGCTGCTAAACGTTGTGCTGTTTGATATTGGCTCCACACAGCCAGTGAGAACGCCGTTTGCGGTATTGCTTTTGTAGATTATACGCTTGCTGTTGGCTTGGTTTTAGTCGTCTGAATGAAGAGCGGCAAGTTGAATTGAAACGTTGATGAGATGTGTGAGCAGATGACGATTTCGTAATCGAACAATATGTTCAGCACTTCTATCAACTTTTTCTTAAGGCTGCCAAAACTGCCCCACTTTCCCCTACATATTTTTTTCTGCGAGATTGTTCTAGAAAGCTTTTTAAGAATTTATATAATTTACTTTTAAACAACAAAATAGGTATTTCTAAGAATGTATTAATTTTAGTGTTTTACCGTAAACACATGAATTCTATTATCGCTACATATCGGCAATCAAAAAAGTATAGAAAAAATGAAAAGGTAGATATATTAAAAAAAATCAAAACGCTAATAAAAAATCGCTTGTGAAATAAATGTTTTACTGCCCCAACCAGTTTGGATATTAGAAGGTAGGTAACAAGCACCTACAGAAACGATCTCGCCAATAGCTAAAAGCTAATAATAAAAATAAGCAACAATTAAACTTTTTTTATTAATATTCTACATTATCATCCCTATCACGTGATTATCCCCAATAGGTACATTTGAACTAACTGAACCGGTCTAATGGAGTGCCGAATAAGTAACTTGTTTCCATTGGATGTGTCTGCACATGCTGTCCATATAAAACGTGACACTGGTACTTGTTGCCAAAGGGAATGCTAACAACATAGCTTATTTTTGAAATTACAGTTTCAAATGGAAGTTGTGCTCTTTTTATGAGTTTACCTTTTTGTTACGGTTTCTATCATCGGAACATTGTCAATAAGAATGAAAGCTAGGAGGGGAGCACTCGGTGATATGTGAGGGGAAGGACGGGGAAAAGCAGCACCCTTCGGCAGGATTTTATTACTCTCACTTTCTTTGCTATCGTTCGTTGCAACGAAATATCCTTGTAGATGTGATATGTCTATGAGCACGGAATGCCCATCAAGAGCAGCACGTAACAGAGGAGGGCATCATCTAGTCGCGTCCCACAGACATGTGCTCGTCTGGGTGCGTATAGAGGTTGTTTTAGTTGAGACTTTGGTGAAATTGATGCTGTGGTATTTCGAGCAAAACAATAAGTCTAGATAAGTAATAAGCTAATCTGCAGTGATGTGTTTTGACGATTGACCGCCAACCCGTTGAGATTATGCCATTGATTATTTGTTTTGGTGTACATTCGGTGACCTTCACAAGGCAGACTTTTGAAGAGTGATTGAACCCGGGGAAAGATGAAACACAAAAGCCACAAAAAGGATAAACGCGACAAGAAACGCAAACGCGAGCGCACGGACGAAGAAGTGTGTTTATATACATTGGAAATTGTAATATACATAAAAATATACAAAGTTTCAACAGTTTTTTTATGAAACAAACAAGTGAATAAATTTGGTATCATTTTATTTTAGGCTAAAACGGAACCGAGTTCTCCTCATCAGCCAACCAGTGGTGACCCGAACATACAAAACGTTAGTCCCAATCTGATTCAGTCCCACACATCGAACATCATCTCATCTTCTGCAAAACATCAGCAGCAGGTAGGTCGGATTTTTAGTAATTGATTTTAATTTATATAGAAGTCAATCAATCAGCAAAACATTCAGATATAGTAGCTCCTCGATTTTATAACTGTTCAAGTTAATCTCGCTTCATTATGTTACACTTGACTACAACACGATTAACATTTCAATTGTGTGTATTGAATGATTGTATTTTCTTCTAATATCTACCTTGAATAATAACCCTAAAACAATAAGGGCCGATTTCTTCACCTTCGCTTAAGCCGTAAACCACGTTTACCCATATGATTAAACTAGGTTCAAGGCCTAAGCGGGGGTGAACAAATCGGCCCTAAGTACGACGAATAATGCATTACTAAAAATAACGAATAATGCATTGTCAAGAATATATTTTAAATGCAACATGTAAACAATTTGATCCGTTTTATAATCGAGGAATCGCTGTATTCAATATTTAATTAATTTTAACAGCTTTAACATTTGGTAGCTGACCGCAGTTCCAGGTGCTTGTATTAATCTGTACAATTTATGTTACGTTTGTCTTGAGAAGTATGTGTGAATATTATATGAAGTTCTGATGAATTAATACAATAACAGCTCACTAGGGCATTTGAAGTAATTTACTAGACCGTTACGCAAATATGATTTGAACATTTGGATTTGATTTTACCGTAAACGTTTAAAATATATATGCGTTACGCGCTGTCCAAAATACATATTTCAACCTACTCTATAAGAAGTATACCACAAAGTATTTATCCGCTCGTTCTATAGCATGTTGAGAACATTTCTGAAGAACAAACAAACACTATCCCGACATCACTCACCGTTCACCAAGGCTCTGATCTCGTAAAACATCTCCATTAGAATTCAAAGGAAAATCTACGAGAAATTGAATGGAAGAATGTTTTGGCGAACTACTAGATGGATTATTCGAAGTGTTGTTGAATGAACCCCTTCTAAAACTTTTTCTGGAATCTTTAGAAGAATTTCTGGAATAATTCCCGAACGGTTCACTGAAGGACTCATTAATATATTTCCTTTGATTCGACTGGAGAAATTTCTATTGAAAGTCAATGAATGCATGGATGATTTTTTGTTTTCAAATTTTCGAACACATTTGATAAAGCATTCTCATTTCAGTAGAACAGAACAATCATGGCATAAACCAGCAAACAAATCCCTGGTGATAATTCAGGTACACTTAAAGAACTTTCATAGGAATCTCTATAGACATTATCAATGGAATCCTTACGGAAAATCGAGTAGAAACTGTGAAACAATGTAGCCGTCATATCTGGAGAAAACTTTGGAAGAATCCCGGGTACAATGATTTGCAGAATCCCTACAATAACCCTTGGAAAAATCTGTGAAGAGGAATTACTGAGTCAACTATTGTAGGAATCTTTTTAGAAACTCCAGGAGCAATATCTAGGCGAAACCTGTGAATACCTGTAAGAATTTTCAAGGAATTTCAAAAAGACTCTTGGATATTCATCCTTAGTAAAGATAGTTGATTTTCACACAACCACCACCGACGAGTACGATGTTCTCATTGTCTCGAGCTAGTCATGGGCCTAGGGATTAATTATTACGACTAAAATAATTTATTATGAAGATTGAGGAACTATTAGAAATCGATGAAGTGGTAAGGTAAGAAACTACTTGTGCACTTTTATGATTCACTTTGGCATGGGGATTTTTTTCGGTCGAATTGAATAAAATTTTGCACTTTAATACTACGCATACAGTGACTAAATATGAGCTCAGTATCTTTAAAAAAATCCTGCTGAATTGAATCAAAAGTGCCAAAAATTCAAAGTGGATTGTATACATTCAAATTATTTAAAGTGTTTCGAAACATTAGTCGATATATGCACAAAATAAATTCAAAGCAAAATATTAATCGAAATGTTGTATTTTATGTTTTGATTGAATTGATAGGTTTCAACACTTTCTTTACTAGTTGAAATGAATGCTGAGAACATGCGACAAAATTTTGGTTTTCTGCTACTCCGACGACGCTTGTTGTAATAGTTTTAGAGCTTTATAAAGCTTATAAATACGGTAGGTGTACCTATTATGGATGCAATATTTTAACAGTATGGATAAAAATCAGATTTTAACCGTGTTTCTAAAACGTAAGCATGATTTGCTGATGTTTATTACTAGTTTGAAGTCTTGTGAAACAGTTTTAGTACTAAATTGACTTAAAGCTTTCAAAAATTGATTTTTGAAAGCGTTATCTTTGTACCAATTATGGCAATAGTGTTCCTAGCATTCGACATAAAAGTGTACCAATTATGGACTATTGTATATTTGCACGAAATGGACTCAAATGCTATCCAGAGTGAATGATAATATTAATTATTGAATTAATTGCTCATAAATAGTTCCAATTTTATGTTTTATAGACACTCAATCGATTTACTGCCATGGGTTCAAGGGAGCATCAGAATTGTTTTAAAAGGAGTCGAAATGTAATAAAAATTCAAAATACAGTCGACTCTCCACATCTCGATATCTCTTTTTATGTCAATGATTTCCTCGGTCCCTTCATTCTGCATATAAATGTTTTTCCATATCTCGATATCCTCCTTATCTCGATGTGGTTTTGTTGATTTTTCATTCTCGATTTTCTCTCTGTATGTCGATAAGGGTTGGGTAAACGTCGAAAGACAAAACGTCGAATGCCAAAACGTCGAAAGGACAAAACGTCAAAGGGACAAAACGTGGAAAGGACAAAACATCGAAAAGTAAAAAAATTAAGGAAACGAAATTTCTTGGAAGAATGATTATTTTCCGAAAGAATAAATAATTCATTATGTGCCAAACTTTATTTACAGCATATTTTATCGACACCGTTGTGAAGAAATTAAGTCTGGCAAACAATGTTGAAAATTCAACGTTTTGTCCATTCGACGTTTTGGGATTTGACGTTTTGGCATTCGACTTTTTGGCTTTCGACATTTTGTCCTTAAACCGAAACAACCTTATTTCTATTATTTCACTTATCAAAAAATGTAAACAAACCGCCTCCAGAGTTTTGCCATTATTGGGCTCTCGTACACTCTTTGTACCAGGGGGCCTTCCTTAGCCGTGTGGTTAGAGTCCGCGGCTACAAAGCACAGCCATGCTGAAGGTGTCTGGGTTCAATTCCCGGTCGGTCCAGAATGTTTTCGTAATGGAAATTGCCTTGACTTCTCTGGGCATAGAGTATCATCGTACCTGCCACACGATATACCAATGCGAAAATAGCAACTTTGGCAAAGAAAGCTCTCAGTTAATAACTGTGGAAGTGCTCGTTGAACACTGCGCTGAGAAGCAGGCTTTGTCCCAGTGAGGACGTAATACCAATAAGAAGAAGAACACTCTTTATGCCAGTTATCGAAAAAGTGGAAATAACACGATTTCCAATTTAAAATGGTAAATTTTATTGCTCACCAGCTAAATTTATTCATTTGTTCTCAGTAGGGAACATACATTTATCGGTGGAAGCAGTTTTACCGGATGAAAACATAAGTTTCTTAACGGGTGTCCTTTAACAAACTGCTAAAGAAGATAACATACGTGTGAGGCAAAACATTCAAATGTTCATTTTTCGAAGCTTATTGCACGAATGTTCTTATCAAGGTTTAGTAATCATCAAAATCAAATGGGTTTATCATTCCTATGAATATTAGCCGTCATATTCTAGTGAAACTATAAGAAAAGTTTCTTTTTGTTCCCGCTATTGTCATAATTGATACTATAGCCATAATTGGTACTTCTACCCTACTTGTTTCAATAACGGATGCTATCTATAAACGCTTGTGGATACTTATTATAGCCAGATAAAATAACTTGAAATTCGATTTTTGTGAGATAATTTTTAAATTTAATCGAAGATATGCTTCAGGTAGTCATCAAAAAATGGTTAATAAAACATTTAAAAGTATGAGTTAATAAAGTAAGACAACAATAGTACCACTTTTCAACGATAATATAAATTTAATGGTATTCTTCATGATTTGAAACTCTATATGATTCAAACCAATGTGAATCTTGAATGTGACTTCAAATCATTCTAAGTTTTGTGCAGAAGCACAGAGTCCCCGAGATAGTCACTAATATTTAAAACTTCAGTGACGACTTTCTTTGGAAGGGAAGTAAAGCCGTTGGTCCCGAGATGAACTATTTTAGGGTTAAAAATTGTGTTAATAAAGATAAAAAAAAGTGAATTTCCAAAAGGCTGTCAGGGTTCTCTTATTAGATTTGTTTATCTAGTTGAATCTGCCGCTCCCTTTCGTTCTTTACAATATTTTATTTGGCGTCAATGACGTCCCTGATATTCCTCAATTAGCCGTCAGTTTAGACTTGGTTCCAATTAGGAAGTCATCGATTTCTAATGGTAGGTAACATTTTTTACATTTTCATAAATGTTACATCGAAGCCGAATTCACCACAGCTTCAGCCGCAAACACAGCAACAGCAGCAGCAACAACAACAGCAACAGCAGCAAGGCCAACAGCATACGCCTAGTCTTGTGGTATCAGTTCCCTTGTCGACAGCTACCGTACCTGGTGTAAATTTACCTGCCAATAATAGTGGTGGTGGTGGTGGTAACAGTAGCAATAGCTCTACTAGCGCAAGTAATAATGCTCCCAACAGTAGTAGCGGCATCAGCAACACATCGACCATCGTGTCGCCGGGCCAGATGCCGCCAGGATCTAGTCTGTACCAACAGCTAACACAGCGAAATAGCGATCAACTAATGGTTGGTATCACAGGTTCTTGTTATAATAGTATCATCATCTTCTTCTCCTCCAAAACTTTTCAGAATGTAACCCCAAACCGAGCGAGTCCGGTGATACAACAGCAGTCTAGCTCGTCGTCGAGTCACGTAATACAAAATCCTGCCCACTCGATGCTGGAACGTCAGTCACCGTCAATGCGATCATCCCCTGCCATCATTTCTAGCGCTGGTTCGCACCTACCACAACAACCGCAGCATGTTTTCTCGAGCGGAGGGCTGGAACTGACCGCCAGCAGTCTCTCGTCCAATGTGTCCGTACTACAAAGTGTCTCGCCCGTGCCGATGAGTGCCATACAGAGTACCTCATCGTCGCCCATCATACCGGGAGGTGGCGACGGTGGTCTCAAGATTTCGTTCGAGAAACAAGTTTCGGTTTCGCGGATAACGGCCCTCCAGGAAGAGGAACTATCCGGCAGGAGATCGAGGTATGTTTTTATTTTTTTCCATCTTTAGTTCTTGGCGTTTTAGTCATTTTTTTAGTTTTGTTATGCTTTTTTCGCTTGTATTTATGCTTTTTCTACACATTCTTTATCTTATGTTTGTAAAAAGTTGGAAATCAGCTTGAATTGAACAATGTCTTCTAGAATTGCATAACCAGTTATACAATTTTTCAAAGTACAGTAAACTCTACGTTACTCTATGTTGTAGAAACCACAGTAGGATGAAGTGGTTTCTATAGTGAGTAAATCCTGTGTTCAGGGGTAGGCGGGGCATAGAGAACATTTTTTTTACGAATGGAAGGTCTGTAATCAATATGTATGCATTTTTGCATTATACAGTTCTTGTATGTTTCAATTCTTATCAAAAAATGGTAAAAAATTTTGCTTGACATTGTAAAATTTCACATTTTTCGAAACATGTCATCACAAACCGAAGATTGTAGGCGGGACAATGTGAGCACCTCAGTGTGGCGTAATGAATAAGTAAAGTTTTGTAAGGCTTAGATATAATGTTGTTAACACTTCAGTCGTCGCGCTGTTGTATTTTGTACAACACTGGTGAAAAAAGCTCGCTTTTCGCTCACAACAACAGCCTGGTTGTTCTGACGGTGGCGAACCGCGCGACGACTGGAAGGTTAAATGTAGTTTTTAAATGGTCAAGTCTTGTTTAACATTTCACAAAAAGATTCTGTTTTGTATATTCCTCAGAGATTGAAGGAAAAATCGAATGTGCTGGAAAGGTCCCCGCTATTACTCTTAATACAGACATACATCTCAGCAAAGGCGCGCCCCTTATCAAACATGATCGATTTGCTTTCTGATGAACCGAAGCGGTAGTACTGATATTTGACCTGCAACGAACCTCTAGTCTAATTTTGTGCGGCTCGCAGAGAGTTCGAAGATTCTTCTCATATTTGGCCCGTTGACCTTCGTACCAACCCGAAGTTAGAACATACCAAAACTATTTGATTTTCAATTTAGTTTAAGTTTTCATACATAATTTCACTGAATCATAGGCTAGTGTTCTCACAGAATCCTGGAAATAAATTTTACCAACACCAGGGCGTTGTTCACGCAGATTAATTGACAGGATTTTAATAAAATCTTGAACAGATTTTTTTTAAGAATTATGGATACAACTTTCACAGATAACATTGAGAAGATTCTCACAGAATTTTCACCAGGATTCCATAGATTTCTAGCCAGGATTCACAACGAATTCAATACATAATTTTCTAAAATCCTGGGCAAGATTACGATGTACCACTATATAATATTTTGCTAGAACCTTAATCGAATTCATAATAAAATTTTGAGCATACTTTTTAGCACTCTCAAATATTTCAAGGTTGCATTTCGAAATGATTTTTGAGTGAGATTCTGAAGGAATCCTAGGCACTATTCTTGTAAAATCCTGGACATTCTGACCAAGATTTTCGTAAAAGTTTGATCAGGATTTAAGCACATTCCGGGTCGGATTCTGACAGAATTGGGAGTAGGGTAAACGCCAGCCTAAGATATAATGTCAATTAAAATATCGAAAGTCGTATTTATACTACAAATATGTCAAATGCAAGCTTTCAATCCATATTATGCATGTAAAATGTCGAAAGTGAGCTAAAACCATTTTTTCGCTTTGAAAATCTCGTTGGTCAATATAGGCCACCCGACCCAGTTTCGGCCAGAGATTTAACTTCGGTTCCTTAATTGGCCAATTACATTGATTTCTTATGAAAGGAGTATTAGGAGCACCCTGGCCAAATTAGGTGTATGGGAGTAAACATTATAAGGAAAATTAATTGTTTTTCTTATGTTTTGAATCAATTCGGACGAGTAAACGAATGTGTCTCTATCATATGAATGTGATCTACTGAACACAAAAGGTTTCATGCTGATTGGCTATGTAAGACGGTGCTATGTATGCACTATGACTACAACTGGCGTATGGCCAAAACCGGTGCTTCTACCCTACGATTTTTATATAATCCAGAAATCAGAATGGTTCCAAAATGGTTGGGGTAAATTCTTCAAAATATTCTACACTAGATTATTATGTAGTTTTGAAAGAATCCCTTACAATATCGAGCAGAATGATTAGCAGCAATAACCTGTTTCACGATTTCTTCGAATGAAATTTACTTCATTTACTGATTTTTGTCAGATTTTTTAAATTTCATTTAGTTACTTTAGTCAGACTTCATGCGAATATTTGAGCTTTTTTTTAATAAAACCCGCGACTGAAAATTATTTCTGTGATTTGGCCCGCGGTTCAAAAAGGTTTGTCAGGCCTGCTCTTGTTTAGTCCCAGAAAAAAATACTAGAAAAAAAGGAACTTCGTACTAGAAGTATAACCGAATCAAGCTAGAAAATTTGTTAAGTAATCAGCACTCACGTGAGTCCTTCAACTATCAGTATTTAACACTTCTTGTTCAGTTTGTACTACGTCATGGCTTCAAGTGTAGTCTCGGGATTCCGAGCCTTTAGCAATCTTCTAGGTAAAATAGATCCTATTTCAGAAACTGATTCCAGTAACAAGGACATTGTACCGCGAATGCTTGAATTACCAGAACACATTACCCTAGGCTGACACCAAAACAAGATGAGACTAGGGTTCAGATTGGTAGATATTACCCCATAGCGCACCACAAAGGTGATCTACCCATTTTACTGGTTAGGATTCTGTTAATATATTCACCTAGGAAGAGTTTACTGTATTTTAAATTCGCTTTAACTTTTCTGCTTTATAAATTTTACAAATCTCAATCCATAACATGAATTTTTAAGGATAAACCTTGTACCGTAAGGACGCCATTTGAGTTATTTTGAAAAATCCGAACAAATTTTCGCTATAAAAGTTATTAGCATGTTTTGGTATACCAAAAAGGGTTGTATCAGAATGAAATTTATATGATTTTATCTTACACATTTTTTCTAAAAAATAATTTTAGGCTGTTTAAGGCTATAAATATGAGTTCAACAATGATTTTACTATGGCAGATCAAAAAATGCTGCTTAGCTGCTAATGTTAAATATGTTTTCGTATTATTGTACAATGATAACAAATTAAAGTAAATTGATTCCAACTAGTGCTGTGTATAGGGCCTCATACTTAAGATGAGCGCTGAATGACACCCTAAACCTGTATCATTGGCATACATGTCATTCGGTACCATTATACATTTTTCACATTTCAGCTTTTTTCCTACAAAAACAAGCGGTTTATCTTGCGTCTAGCGCAAAAAGTCTAGCGAAAAATATCAAACGATTGATTTTTGACAGAATTTAACAAGTTGAAATGATGTTAAATGAGCGGTGAATGGCGTCCTTACGGTATCATACATATGAGACTGATAGACGTGAAAAACGTGATTTCGAAAGCTTAGTGAAAATATAAACTATACAAAGCCAAACAATATTTTGTTCAAAATAAATATCAATAATACAAATTTCAATAAGGCTGATTTCTAACTTTTACCATTCCTTCATAGTTAAGTTTAGTCATTGAGTTTCTCTATAAATAATTTAATTTGGTAAAAGAAATCATACACCATGTTGCAAACAACAATTTAACCGCCCCAATATTGTACACAGATCGCAATCAAGAGATCGTGGTGGTGGTACCGGAAACGGAGGCAGCGCTGGTGGTGGCAAAACGCGTACATCTAAGAAACGCTCTATGCAGCATCATCAGCAGCCGCAGCGGTCTTCACCTTCGACCGCCACAGGCCCATCAACCACTTCCTCTTCCTCGACCGCAAGCAGTGCAATCTATGCTAATGAATCCACCACCAGCACCACCGCCAATCGTAGCTCGACGCCTAGCAATAGTCACAGCAGTAGCCATCTGAATGCTAGTAACAATAACCAGCTTAATCCTAACAGTAGTTCCAGTAATTCTAGTCATACTAACCCGGCCAATGGTAATGGTAGTAACAGTTTGCTGCCGACGTCGGTCGGCGAACCGCCTATTCAACCCCATGCGGAAAAGTTGTTGTCCCAAGTAGCTTCTTCTGCCTCGAACACCGCAAATACATCCGCTTCCAATTTTTCGTCCCTTACGACTTCCGCTATCACTTCCGGTACTCATGTCATTGAAACGGTCGGCATGGTGTCTGTATCTAATTTCCAAAGCAACCAAGCTACTACCGGCGGTCAATCACAACCCCATTTGGCAACAGGTGGCGGCACCGGTACCGGTAATACCAACCAAACCGGCAGCAACAATAGTAGTAGTCTTACTGCCGGCACCAGCACAGAACACGGTCACGGCACTCCCAGTAGCAATAACACCAGTAGTAACAGTAATAACGCTGTGGTGGTCACACACACCAGCAAGAAGCTAAGATCGTCGCAACCATCGGCTGAAATACCCTCGCCATCTAATTCCAGAACACCAGATAATAGCTTCGGTTCCAGTTCTTCATTCGGCGGCGGAGGAGGACTCAAATTCTCCTACGAAGCGCAACCCGGAACCAATCCAACAAGCATTGGCGCAACGTCGACCATTATCACATCGCAAGCAATGGTCAAAGAATCTCCGCCCAGTTCACCGGGTTCCGATTCAGGCATGGCGAGAAGCAACAAACGCAATCGAAAGTTGTCGACGAACTCAAATGCAGCTCTCGGAGCTCCTGAAGCCAAGGAGAGCAAACTATTCCAGAATGGAGTTGTACACGCTACCCACATGTTAGGTAATCAACTGAATCCGAACAGTAGCGTAGCGCAGAAGATGTCCGATCAGTTGAGCATGGAGCTAGAAACGCATTCGTTTGTCGAAACGGCGCCACAAATCGTGGGACCTCCCTTCCCAGGCAAAAGTCAAGCGGTAAGATTTATTTTAGGCTTCGTGAAGCGCTCCTAGATGTATTTTAATTTTTTGCTAAATTTCTCTTTCGTAGGCAAGAAGCAGTACCAGTGCGCCGGTAGCCAGTGGGCCTTCGCTGAGTTCGATGCTTGCCGGGGGAGGCACAGCCACTGCCAATGGCAATACACCTCAGAGTTTGGAACAGCTGCTGGAACGGCAATGGGAACAAGGATCTCAATTTCTAATGGAACAAGCTCAACACTTTGACAGTAAGTTATCTAATTTATCTTTACTGATTTGGAGGGAATAACGACATGATTCTTCTGGTTAGAGTTCTGGTAAAAAAAACCTATAAAAAATTAAGCAAGGCCGGATTTAGCTTGACAGAGTCAGAATCTGAACAATAATAAAATATGCTAATAGGGGAATTTACGTATTCTCTTGGCAATCTAAGCCATTGCCGCGCTTCTATTGCAATTATCTTTGACATACGAAGGCAATTTATTTGAGTTCCCTGCTTTTGCACTAGCTAATCCACCATCGACTCACAGAATGGTCGAAACTTGTTTTGAACGTTTTTACAATGCTTCGAACTATGCATGTGAGTGTAATCAAGGTGGAAAGGAAGCGTCGGACAGTTACTGTACACCGTCAGCTGTGGATTAAAATCAAGACCATTGATTCAAATCCAAACATTTTAGACCGCGATTTGGCCAAAAAGTTCGGTGCTACCGTGCAGTACCGTGCACTGGATTCGACTTCGGATATTGAAGCCTCCGATCATACCACGTCTGCAGACAACCAAATAGGGAACAAAATGATGGATGAAAATAGTGTGCGCAAATTAATTAATCGTATTCCGGGAAAAGTTCGACAATCTCCTGTAAAAGGGGATGGATATTTTTTCTTATTTGCCCTTTGAAGCTTACAAACAATGCATCATTTGAGTTAAAACAGAAGTCATTTTTTGTAGAATTATATCCAAATTATTCCAATTTGTGCATGTTAAAATTCTAAATTGGCCATACCTTATTGTCGGCAGTTATATTTTATTCAACACTCTTCCCATAAGAACTGCTGAGTGCTGTTTAACCTGTTGTTCTATTATCGGCAACCTCTAATCGGCAGCGTTTTTAACTTTTTTTTTCAATCAATGACAACTCTGGTGAAATTGTTTGTACAGTCTAGAAAATGGTGTCAGACTGAAGCTAGACATAGTATC
Organism: Aedes aegypti; assembly: GCF_002204515.2. NCBI lineage: Eukaryota > Metazoa > Arthropoda > Insecta > Diptera > Culicidae > Aedes > Aedes aegypti. Next base: position 172,503,430 of record NC_035109.1, read on the forward strand.
ATACAAAGTACAAACAATTTTCAACAAACGTTTCAATTTTCCAAGTATCCCTGTGAGATTCTTTAGAAAAACCCATCTTTGAAATTCCTCTTGGATTCTAATGAAAATCCTTCTAATTTTTTTTTTCGTAAAATTTCCCTGGAATTCTGCCGAAAATGTTTATATAATTACTTTCCTGAGGAATGGAATTCTTTAAAAAAATCTGGGATTCTTATGAACATCTTTTGAAGATTTTTACTGAAATTTTTCGGGGTTTCTTCCAAAAATCCTTCAGGATTTCTTCCGGAAACCCATTCGAAATTATTATACTAAACCCTCTGAAATTTTCCCATCAGTAACTCTTTCGTAAATATCCCTGGAATATCCCGCTCAGATTCTCTCAGAATCATTCCGATTCCGAAATCCGTCTGAAACTATAGTAAAATATCACTATTCTTTCATCATCAGATTATTCCGTTTAAATTCTTGGGATTCTTCAACTGGTCGATGGAATACTTCTTTCGGAAATCATGTTGAAATTCTTTCAGATATCTCTTAGGGATTTATATGACATATTTTTCATAGAAATAAAAAAAAACAACAAAATTATTGTAAAGATATTTGTTACCATTTTTTTTTTCGGAAATTCTTCCGAAAGCTTCTTAAAAATTGTTTCGAAATCCTCCTGGGCCTTTTTTAGACACCAACCCTTAATTCTATCTAATTCTTAATCCTGTTTCAGTTTTTCCAGAAATCTTTCTAAAAAAATTTGTAATGTTCGTTTGGAATTCTGATATTCTGATACAATCTGAAGAAAATCACTCTTGAATTTAAATGGAAATTCCTTAAGAAAATTTCCGGACAGTCCTCTGGGACTTTAAAAATACCACAAAGATTCTTACGGAAATCTTTCTAATACTTTTATAAAAGTTACTCTGAAATAGTTCCGGAAATTCCGTTTGAATTTTTTCCGTAAATCTTTCGGGAGTTCTTCCAGACATCGCTTTGGAATTATTCTGGAAAATTTTAAGAAATTCTTCCGGATGGCTTAGTGAATTATTCCAAAAACGCTGGGAATTTCCTGAAAATCTTGAAGGGATTCTCCCGAAATAACTTCTGGGATTCTTTTGGATATCACTATGAAATACATCCAAAAATCCATTTGTAATTCTTCCATAAATCCGCATGAGATTCTTTCAGATTTTTTCGGAAATCCTTTATTTATTCTTCCAGAAATCCCCCCAAAATTCATTCAGAAATCTCTGTGATTCTTTCGCAAATTATCCCAGGATTCTCCCGGAAATCCTTATAAATTCCAAAGAAATTTCCATAGATTTTCAGAAGACTTCCAGAAAGAAATTCGGAAAAGTCCTAGAATTATTGTCTGAGGAATCCCAATTGTAGGGTAACGGTCGTATTTTGGACCCCCTAAGGAAGTGATTTTAGTTTGTTGTCCCAATTAATTAATTGTACAGCGTAACCGAGTCAAAGAACATGCCAAAATGTAGAGAAATACTTCCTCTACGAGATAAAAATGCCCATACGGTCATGTAGGATTCAAATAACGTCGAAAATAATTGAATTGTGAAGCACTGCTTTTCATTATTTTGGACACACCAATACATTTTGGACCCTCAAAGTATATATTTTTGACCTTCTGCATTTTTTTATCGTTTGGCTGCAATGTCCACCACACTGGTTGTATAATATGATTGCCTATAGTCTAATCAATCGATTGACAATGGAAAACCGAAGAAATTATACGCCTTTAGTTCAGAAATTTGAAAACAGTTTTTGTTTACATTTGGAAAATTTCTGACGGCTTCAATTTCTGTGCGTAACGTGTTGTAACGGTTGCATGGATGAACCGATTAAATTAAATTAATTCCAGATAAAATAAACACATTTTCTATGTACAAACGGTTGATGCAAGTGCGGAATAGTCCTATCTTTCCAAATGGCATGCGAATTGAGTTGGTGCTTCGATTTAAACTGGTAAATTTGCAGGAAAATGGGCCAGGGGGTCCAAAATATATTGGTTACCCTATTTCCAGAAGAATACCAGTACGATTCACGGTAGAATCCCAGGAAAACTTCCGTTAGCATCCTTGAATATGAACATCCATATCTGGATGATATGGTATTTCCGGATGAATTTCAGAAGCTTCATGGAAGAACAGGAATAATTTACGAAAAAAAAAACTGAAACAATCTTTGAAAGATATTATGGAGTCTTCCAGCAAGGAAGAAATCCAGGAGTATTCTAGAAGAATTTTCGGAAGAATCCTAGGAGATACTCTATAGAACAATCACACAGAGAATTATTGAAAAATCCTGGGGGAATACCCAGAAGCATCCTAGAAGTACATAATTCCGGAAGAACTTATGAAACAATCTTCGAAACAAATCTAGTAGGAAGTATTCAGAGGATCCTCAGAAAGATTTCCGCAAGTATACCAAAAAGATTTCCGAAAGATTCATCCAAAGATATCCGGAAGAATTTCAACAGCATTTTCGGAATCCCAGTAGTATTATAAGGATATTGACTAAAAAATTTCAGAGGCATTTTAGAAGAATTCCAGAAGGATTTTCGAAAGTATCCTCGAAAGATATCCGAAAGGGTTCCAAAAAAATTTCCGAGAGTCTCAGATGATTTTCGTTAGAATCCAGCGGCGTTCTTGTAAGAATCCCAGAGTATTACCGGAATATTCCTAGAAAATTTTTCGGAAGAATCTCAGAGTTTGGAGGAATTTCATAAACATTTCTATTAGAGGCCTTAATCTTTGGAAGAATCCTTTAAAAATATCCTTTAAAAATAGCCGATACTAAAAATAAAAATGTTCTTCTTTTCTTGCAGTTGCGTCACTGTTGTCCTGTCTACATCAACTTCGAAGCGAAAACATTCGGCTAGAAGACCACGTTAACAACCTAGTAGCAAGGCGGGACCATCTGCTAGCTGTGAATGCCCGATTGGCCATCCCTCTGAACCCCACAGCGATGAGTGGTATTGGACTTGGTGGTGGCGGCGGTGCCGGTAGTAGTAGTGGTGGAGGAGGAGGGGGTGGCCCGGGTAACACTGGAGGTCCCGGTTCTGCGAGCGGAAGTGGACTTGGTTCTGCTGGATCTCAAGGTTTTTATAATGCCAATCATAAGCAGATAAAAACTTTTTATGTGACAACTGAATCGTATTTAGGTCAATTTAATAATATGCACGGCAATGGACCACACGAATCTGCAGGCAGCAGCTCGTCTAATCCCTCTGTTTCGAGTAGAAGTAGTCGAATTCAGCAACATCAATCCCAACAGCAGCAAGCACAGCCACATTTCAGCAGTAGCACTGGCAACCAAATACCACTGGAAAATGGTATTGACTTCCGGCATTCAAATTCCTCCCACCAAAACACCTCAAGTTCGTCAATAAGGTAAGTGCGCTGTTATGATTTTGTATAATTTATATTCGGTTATTAGTTTTTATATTATGATTTATTTTCCAAATAAGTTACCCTCTAAACTATCCTTTAACTTATTTCATTTTCTATCCTTATTTACTTTCGTTTTTACTATCGAAAATAAACAAAATCAACAGTGATAAACCAAACACGATCTACGTGAACCTGTGAAGGTCGACGAGGACTCCCAAAATGTTCGAGCGCCGAATTTTTGTTTCGGTTTCCACTACTTGGCCAAGCCATAAGTCACCGCGCATCTCATTCGTTCAGGGTCACGTGTCTCGCGGTGTGAAATCACAAACATGCTCTTCTTAAGCTATATAGTTTGTTGAGTGGTCATTCATCGTTTAGGTGAATGCCACTGACGACTGTGTGTAGTAAAGAAACATATTTTTGGAAGAAACCATTATTGTCATATTTTAGGACTTTTTTTTTGGTAAATTGACAGCTGTTTAATAGGCCTTCGAACAATTTTATAGTCTGTAAATTGATATAGTTGTCCTGCCTTTTTAGGTTAAGATATTTTTTCTCATATGAAATAATTTATAATTGATTTACAAGGAAAGATATCTGACTGTTTGAAAAGTCGAGTGAAAATATTTAATTTAAATATTTTAAATAATAAAGTAATTGGATTCTACACAAGTTATGTTTCATTTCTGTTTGACATTACCTTATGTTCGGTTTATTCGGTTGTAGAAGATTCTTTAGGGACAATGTGAGTATATTAGTTAGATGCAAGCTTATTTCTGGATCCATTGCATATTATTTGTACAGTAATAAATAATAACTTCACAATAAGGAAAAACTTGCAATTCACTAACTAAAACGGGCGGCTTCATTTGGTCACAGTCTACTTTTCCTTTTGCATTTGATTAATTTTGTTTGGACTTGGGTTGTTTAATACATTACTGCTGTAAGTAGTATGAACCACATGAAATGTATGATCAAGCCATATTTCTAGACATCACTCTCCATCGAACCAATCTTGTCCGCCTCCATCGAACTCATCTAGTCGTCAGCCATCGTCATCATCCAGTAGTGGTGTATCTTCAGAACAACCTGCCTCACATTCCCGTTCAAGCCGTGGCAGCAGTGCTAATAACACCAGTGGAAACAACGCAACATCGTCCTCAGTTTATCAGGCGCAGCAGCAAACGATTTACAACACCGCACACCAGGTAGAGTAATCAATCGTTCTAAGAAATGCCTTCCTATCAACTAATCTATACATAAGCAGCATCTATGTATTGATGAATTCACTTAAACAATCATGGTCATCTATTAGCATCAAAATTCATAAATTTCTACTATCCATTAGTAACTGTAACGCAGTGACCGTTGCCCAATAACCATGTACCAAATTCTACTTTCCGGTCGGACTAGATTCCACTCTTGTTGGAGCACCACCAACAGGAGCACCATTCCCAACAGCAACAGCAATCGCAACAAGCGCATCACCTACGGCAAACATCTCCAACCGTCTCGTCACGTTCCCACCAGTCTCACTCGGCACGTGCAGCAGGCGGCAATCCATCTGCCTCGTCACATTCCCACCATCCTGGTCCACATTCCCATCACCACCCCTCGTTGGTCTCCGCACCTCAACGGCAGCGACATTAGGTCAGGCTAGTCTTTGTAAGTAGTAAGCTTTGAGGAAATCTAACGGTGAATGACAGTATGGCACCCTTATTTAAGTACAAATTGATCATAAACACTGAACCGCACGCCACGAAAGTAAAGAAAAAGAGCACACCGATGCTACACTGAAATGAATTTTATTGTAGAAACTACTGAATCCATGGTAAAATTAAGAACTGCACCAACGATTTTCAACCGACTACATTAATCTGTTAACTCTACCAAAACATAGTCAACATCACTACACAAGAAAATTTCTTCTGTTGATTTAACCAGAGTTGTAATATTTTTGACTAGAAACATTCTTGATTTGAGAAGTTTAGCATCATACTTTTGACCACACTGTGTTGTACGGTGGGTGTCATGGATTGAAATACAATGCTTTGTAGTGAATGCTACTATGGACATAGTCAAATTTACTGCATTGCTCAGTGATTTTCACCAGATTATAGTAAACTTAACAGATTTTTGTAGTCGGTTGAAAATCGTTGGTGCAGTTCTTAATTCTACCATGGATTCGGTAGATTATACAACAAAATTTGTTTGCGTGTAAGAGATGTACTTATTTGAGCATACAAAAAAGACTGTAACTGCAGATCTGGCACCAGCAATCAGGTGCATGCCAAAACTGAAGACTATTGCATCCAAATACTGTAAAACTGGATTGAATTGCACGATTGTTGAAACTCTAAATTGCACTTTACGATACACTGTCCACGTATATCGCAGTTGCGATAGTAGCAATTCGCGAAACAATTCTGAACGTGGATATTACTCACAAATATTGGGCAAGCGTTCTGTTATTTGTTCTAATCTTTTGTCTTCAACCATGTAGGTAAATATATGTTTTTTTTTTAATTACCATTATTAGTGTTTGGAAGCACAAGCAATTTTCGGTTTTATTGAGTTCAATTGCAAATTTCATAGGATTGACAGGTAGGGTTTCGCGGAGCAAGATTCATTTTGTATTATCATGTTTCAATTTTCTTGAGTTTTTTTTTTATAATTGGTATGAAAACGACTACACTAAACGGTATATCCCGCCATAAATTGTATGATTTTTGCCTCATTCGAGTCCCATACCTATTTTCAGAAACAATCAAGATGATTTTCATTTTAGACCAAATCATCTGTTTAAAAATCTCAAAGGATGAAAATCATCCAATTTTGGAATGGTTCCATTCCTTCTTAGAAATGTTCAACATTGAATGACTATCATACAGGAATGTGAACATACCTCGTTGCATTCTTGCACATTATTTATATAATTTCAGATGAAAATTAATAACTACTCATTGTTTATGGTTTTACGAATCATTATATATATAATGTAATACAGAAAAAGTTTATATGGCATGCCTGTTTGTCGAATACACGATGTGACCACATTGTCCACACGAAATTCCTTCGGAAAGTGGTCTGATAAGTGATTTTTTTTTAAATATCTCTGGAATAATCAACAGATGGTACAGTCAAACTTATTTCTAAAAGGTTCCATTTAAAACGCAAATACCTCTAAAATGCACTCAGAAGTGATGAACCATGCTGCTGTCGAGGATAATTTCGCCATGTTTCTGATAAGTTTGACAAGCATTATTTTACATTTAGGATTATCAAATTTCCATATGAGACTTTGGTATTTTATTGAATGTTTTTGTTTGGGACATGGCCTAAAATAAAATCTTTCGCACGTTGCATGATATTCATTTGGGTTGACACAATTCAAATATCTACTTATTGTCATACGGATGTACACTAAAATTCATCCCAGAAATCAAAATAAAAAAATATGAAAAGCCAATCCCCAATTACCATACTTATGGGAAGTATGCACTTCAACAGAAAAGTAATCGCCTATATCGATGCGTGGAGAATTTCTTGCAAGAAATGGTCAAGAAAAGCAATTTTCATTGATAGCAGTACACAGTTGAAAAGAAATTTCATTTCAAATGGAGCTCACTGTAGAAAATTTCTTTACCATTTCTTTCGCAGAAATTTTTACTTTTCTTGAGCGAAACAGCATACTTAGCTTTAGGATAAAAATAATGTTCTGTGGAATTTTCAGCTTTTTACGGTGACGATTTAAAGGTGATCCAAAAACGAGGTAGGTTTATGTGGAAATCACAATTGAGAAATTTCGAAAAATGTTCCACGTTAGTACCAAGGTACTAGAAGGGAGGTAGTTCAATGTGTGAAATTGCACATGCAGCCATAGGGGAACGGGGAGTAAAATGAACACCCTAAGTAATGTTCATGTTTTCTTGCTTATGAAGCTGTCAGATTCTTTTTCAATTGCTCAGAATTGAAGAAAGGTTTTTATGCAATGTAACAAGTTGAAATGTTGTGATAGAAATAGAGTTTTATCAACATTATTTCAATTTTGAAAATTTGTTTTCACGGGGCCAATGTTCCAAACATGTGGGTAAAATGAACATGTAACGGGGGTAATATGGACATATTCTTGGGGGTAAAATGTACATGTAATGGGGGTAAAATTAACAGATGCTGGGGTAAAATGAACATATAGTGGGGGTAAAATAAACACCATTCAAATTGAACGGATTGCAGTAGGGTTCTGGTAAGGATAGATAATGATCTATGCATATCTCACAGATATTCCGGAATCGATGGAACTTGTAGCCGCGACCATTTGGATGGCTGCCCATGTTTGTCTTTGTATTTTCTCCGGAAAACTCTCGGCAAATGAAATAAAATCCGGTATAATTCGCTCAGTCCCGGTTTCATAATACCCCCATCTCAAGTGATTCATTAAACCCCCAAAGAATCAACATCTTCAAATCATTTGTTCTAAGATTTTAGAAGATAAAAATACTTTCAATTTCTGTCTACTTGTCATAAATACATTAAAGATGTGTAGGTTGTCGAAAAAGTTGAAATTTAGCGTGACATAATTTGTGTACCATCCCATAGAAGAACTGTCAAAGAGCTTTCGGATCAACTGATTTGAAACGTCATGTGAAAAGGCCTATGTTCACGTAAATAACACGGCACCGCTCAAACGTCAAATAGTGAACTCGTGCAACGGTCCATTGGAAACGCATATGACAGCTGACTAGTTTGTTTTGATAAGACAGACTAGCATGCCATGGAATTGAAATAATTGGTTGGCAATAGGTTTTTAACTCATCCGATGAAATCACCCAACAGTATAGATTGATAACAATAAATTTATCTTTACATAACTGAATATTCATATCATATATTTTCTAGGGGTTATTTATATTCTATAATATACCCTGAAACAAGTTTTATCTTCATTTACAATCATTATTATTTAAATGCATACGGTTTGGTACGCATTCTCAAAAGTTTCTTCTAAAATACGCTAAAAGTGCACGTTCCTATTCAGTTGAGTGACTTTCCATTTTATGGCACTAATTGAGGCCGTGCCGTTTTATTCAGCTGGAATAGTTTTGAAAGCATTCCTATTAACGGCAGATACTCTGCAAGTTGAACAACAAATTCAACAAAATTTTACGCCGAAGACATCGAAAATCAGTTAGATCATGTGTTGTAGGATAGTCACAAGTTCTGAAATATAAGCGGAATTTAATGTAATGTTAATTATATGATAATTACTTTGAATAATTTACTTCTCTAGTCAGTCAAACTATGCCGTAAAGAGCAAGAATGCTGATGCGCGAGAAATTTTCACTTGCGTGGTAAAAACAAATAAGCCCTAGCAACTTAGTTTCCAAGTGATTGGAAAGAAGCTCATGTACACAAACTCGCCAGCTGTTAATTTCAACCAGTCACCCCCCCCCCCCCCCCCCCCCCCACCTCCGCGTTCCACTCTCCGCATCGACTGACTGCTTAGATTGATGCAGGGCGGGTCCAGCTAATCCTGGCTACAGAGTACAATGAACCAGCCTAGGATTGATGTACCAAGCATTAGAGGTACCTTGGGTAGTACTGTGATCTCAAACCCTAATGATTGCTTCATTGTTGTTGAAGAAACAAATCCTGTTTGGGCTAATTTTTAATTATTCGGCTTCATAATAGTAATGCATTGCTCTTTTCCCATTCGTCGGATTGAAATGCTTTCATTAGCAATCTACTGTGGTTTGAAGGGTTAGTTTTCACCATGAAGTTAGTTTGTACTTACATTATTGTAATGTAATTTACAGTACTTGCACGTTTGGATTTTTTTTTCAAAATTTCTTTATATGGCAACTCGGTATTATACGCTCCTCTTCTATATTTAACAAACCAGATTAAATACCAAATTAAAAATGACTGGGAATCCTTACTATTCATGAGACTGTCTCACTATGAAAATTTGACAGTTGTAACGCGCAGCAAATCAGAGATAATGCAAAAAGTATTAAAAGTGGGAATTCGATGAAATTGTTCACGTAGTTTGTTTAAGCACAATTTTGAGTTAAATAGCTACAACATCAAAGCAACCAATGTGAAACGTCGACGCCAATTTAGCATTCGTGTGGGTAGCTGGGTTATATTATTTGCACTTTTGTTTTATTTTTATTTTTTTAACGAGTCACTTTTTAGTGATTTGATCACTAAAGTGACTTTTTGCAATTTCTCATCGTAATAGGCTGTTTTTCATCACGCCAATCTGTCATGAAACGGCCTACTTTCCTGCACTAAATTATGCAGAGTGGTTATGGTCATTACCTAACTGAAACCAGTGCTGTAATGATTCATTACGCAACGCTTTCTCATTACACAACTGTTTTGAGTTGCGTAATAAATCATTACACACCATTTTTCAAGAAATTGTAAAATAATAGTGAGTACATTCCGATATGGTTTCTGGGACCCTCAAGTGGGCTTCTACGAAATTGCAAAAAAAATGTTGTACGTAACTCGTTGCAGAACTTGATTTTTACAGCACTCGTCGTAATTATCATCATTCTATCATTATCCATTCATATTCCAGTCATTATCTGTAAAAATCATCATTCTGTAACTTGTTCCGTAAACTACTATATGAGTTGCGACAAAAAGTCACTGAAGTCATTTTTTTCAGAAAAAATGTCACTATAGCCACTATTTTCGTGATCTGGTGATAATGAAATTTAAGTCTAGGTCAGCTTTTCAAACTCAAAATATTGAGTATTTCAACTGTATAATGGCACTATATTAGCACGCATTCGCCCTCCGTGATATTTGGTTACTTGGTTAGGGATTTGCACGAAAATCGTTCTCCCTCTTCCACCTCTTTAGAGAATTCCCAGACAACCAGAAATCGCATGAAAGTTCACGTTACAACTCGTTTATTCATACTAATTACATCAAACCCGCAAAACACCGTGGATAAACTCGTCAGTTTGATGAGTTTCCTCGCATAAAACACTTCTTTTCTGAGTTCATTTATACATTTTGTTTCGTCTCGTACACTCGTACAAAGTAAGTCGCATCAATCCGTAGCAGCTGTCAAATCAACATTTGTTATCATAAGTTAAGTCGCATAAGATCACAGGTTGGTTCGGTAGAATATTTATACACTCGCATTGTATGTTATTATTCATCACATAAAATATGCACGCATATCGCCTCCACTTTTGTACGTAGAAGGCCCTTTCGCGACATCTTATATGTGAAATTTTGCACATATAAAGCCTCCAGGTGATTTCGTTATACCTACATTTTGGTTGTCTGGGTTAGTTGTTGTTCGCTAACGTCAAACCCATACAAAATCAAAATAGCACAGTGCACTACAAACAGTGTAAAGATCATGATATATTTAAAAAAAAATCAGTGGGATGTTCTTAGTTATTCATTTTTACAATACAATGAAGCTCTTTGTTTTCTTTATTTTATACGAGTGTAACAAATCAGCTATTTTAAACTTAGGAGAAAACATTCAATATCGATCGATTGATATAGATATAGCAACCGCAGTTGTGGGCTTCGTGGCCGTGCGGTTAGTGTTACCTAGTATTTAGCCGCATAGTGTCAAGGAGAGTGGGTTCGATTCCCGTTTCAGTTCGGAAAACTTTTCGACAGGAACGTATTTCGACTGTACCACTGGGCGTTGCATGCTAGTCCGTTGTCTAGTGTGGTGCTTCCTTCAAAGGACAATTCGTCTACTGGAAGCATTAACGTGTCGGTGTCTTTTTTTAAGTTTAACGTTATCGCATTACACTTATGGTTGGCTAACATATCTGTATCTGTCGATATTGAATCCTTTCCCCTGAAATTGTTTTGTTCTACAGTCGTAATACCGTGTTTTAGATAATTTATTTTTTCTGCCTTACGGTACAATTTGCCAGCGTTATAAATTTAAACTTATGTCAAATTTTAGTGAAATGTGCAAATTATTTTCGCATGTGTACATATATAAAATAAAGAACTAGATTGGACACACATAACATAAAGACAAATATGGAAATACATACGATATTCCAGAAAAATATAAGCTAAGCTCTTAAATGCAATAGTCTTGCAACATTATTTAGTTACTGTAATGAGCATTATTAATGGCATAATAAATGATCGAAGTTTAATTATAGTCTTATGTCTGTTTTAGTCATTGCATTGTATGTTGTGTTATTTTATGTTGACGATTCCCAGTGAATCTCGTACGCAGTGCAATCAGATAACGATTATTTTCAAACACGCAACAGAAACGTACAGCACTCAGGTGAAAGCTCCGTTAGATCACACACACACAAAATATTAAAGATGAAGGAGTAGCAATTTGGCATTTACGAACAAATAAATATCGTTCATCACGATTGAAAGGATTTTTAGACAAACATGTAGTCGCTACTCATAACATAAAACATAATAATAATAATAATAATAATGAAAAATCATTGATAGGAAATGGCTAAAAGAAAAAAACTATAAATAAATGAATATAGAGCACATAAAATAAACTATTGGCAGGAAAGCACCTTATAATCATTGTCTCATGAAAAAAAAAAAGAAATAAAGTAAAACACCTTCAATAGTAATTGTTTGTTTTATTTGAATATCACAAATTTCAAATGTATTTTATATTGTCAGGTTCCACAGTGTTTATATGGAAATTACTATGGAAAAGGCAAACCTTTTGGGTTCAGTGCTCTAACTTCTCGTCATAATAATCTATGGAAAAGTGAACAAACTCTTCTCATGTGAAATCTTCCCAGCTACAACTTTGCGGAAGACCCCATTTTGATAGGACGTAAGGATAATTTGTTTTTATTGATAACAAAGTCTAAATCATGCTGAGATGCTCATTCAATTACTTTCAGAGCAACACTGCTTTTTTGCAGTAGAACATAGTAGCCTGGATTACTTTGATCTATTCTGCCGTGAATCGCAAGTCAGTCCCATCTGCATTTTGGTCAAAATTGAGTTAAGTTCAGTTTTCAACATACCTTCCAATGCTCTTCAAGCTGCACTAATAAGATAATATGATTTGTTCAGAAAAATTCGGAAAAAAACAGCAAGTCAAATTGTCCCATAATGAAATGTAATCGCATATCAGTCCCACTACAGATTTCCGCACCGTGTCACACAAAAATCAATCGTGTTTGGGTCATTTTTCTCGGAAAGATATCGTAGTGAATAGCAAATTGTGCAAGTTTCATTGAGATATGAACATATTCCAATTCTCTGGAATTTTTTGAATATTCGTATGGAAAACGAGTTTGGAAACTTCACAGGCCATTTTCTCAATGCCTACTTTTTCTATATGGGACTGACTTGTGATTCACGGCAGTATTCTTCCCTGCAGGAGCTCCAGTGTTGCCTGCCGAACAGTTGGTGAAGCATTCCACATGTAAACTTACTTTATGATGATAAATAACAATTTTTCCCGACGTCCAATCAAAATGTGGTCTTCGGCTTTTTTGTAGCTGGAAAGATTTCACATGAGAAGAGTGTATTCACTTCTCCATAGATTATTATGACGAAGAGATAGAGGGGTGATCACAAAAGGTTGGCGTTTTCCATAGTAATCTCCATATAAACTTCAAATGACGTATGCACAGTCAAATTTTCTTCCGAATCATTTTAAACGTTGGAAGAATGCTATTTACCATAGTAAAAATCGTTTAAGCATAGGGGAGCAAAAATTTCAAAATTTGCATCACTCTATTCCACACAAATTTTGTGTCACCTCCTAAAAACACGTTTTTTGTTTTAGTTTACAACTCTGCCGATTTGTAACCGGTTCCAGCACTTCGTGGCAAGCAGTGTGTGGTCTTTCAAAACCTAATAAATAATGTGCCTCGCCATTTTTCGCAAATTTCACGTCAATTTGTCCATGTAATGTTTAGTTTTTCGGTAGTTGTTAAAATCATAAAATAGTTTATGTATAGAAACAATTGTTCACTTTATTGATAATTTTTATAATTGCAGACAACATAAACTAAATCACACTTTTCTATAAATCCTAATTTCAATCTTCATAACCTAAAGCCCGGAAAGCTGTTAAATATTTTCAACTAGCAAGTTCATTTTAAAGCAGCAACTATCGTTAGCGAGCAATTTGCGGATATTTTCCTCAAACTTTTTCTGTATCCAGCTGAAATCCATAATGCTCTTTGGCTTGCATTCCACCCAGTATCGATCGAACTCGAAAAATAAATAGCAATAAAAGTGATGAAACGTTTCGACCGATAATCGGGGCTGATTGTAGAAGTGCGTCCGCGCCACTCCGGATCTAAGCAAGTGATAAGCCATGGATGTGAGGTTGATGCCAACGATAGCCATGAAGTAACCGTGCGTTGGATGGTGTGAGTGCGATAGCAGATGCCGCGCAGCTCCGTTGTACTCGCGGGCGAAGAAGACCAGATTTTCCAGCCCGAGGATGCCCATACCGCGGAAGTCGGTCTTCGGGTCGTCTCCCTGGAACAAAAAGAAAGAGAACATTTCATTCAAAATCCACTAGGCATGTTTAAAAGTTAAGATGGACGGATTAATTTATTTCAATTAATCTATGTCAAAAACAGAATGATAAAATTGTATTGATAGATAATAGGGGTATTCACTTAAAGCTGCGTAAAATTTAATTCTGCGTATCGTTAGCAATGAAATATTTCGCATGAAATATTCCTTTTCAAATGTCAAATGTGAGAATAATGATCTAGTTATCCGTTGAGAACGTCAACCATTCGATTTGAAAGTTGTTGTTCTGACCCAATAAAATGTTTTAGATTTCTCTTTTTAGGTTCATTTTGAAAATTCTAATCATTTAAATACAAGCCTACATCGTCCCGCCTGTTTGTCAAACTGGAGGAGTTTGAAAAATTAAGTTGGCTCATTAAAATTTTACCAGAAACGACCAAGTTACAGTATGATTTGGCCAAATGCACTTTCAGAAATAATTCGAAGGGTACTTGCAGCTAGCTCCGGATCATCGGATATTTTCACTCATCCAAACAAACATTTTTATGGATTGAGAGTTGAACAAGTCACTCTCAAGCATATTAAAGCTGAAAAAACTGAAACTCAATTTCTGATGTACCTTTAGTTGTAATCTGTTGGGAAGAGACAGCTCGATCTGCAGCATTTTGCCTTCAAACGCTATTTGACGTGTCAACCTAACCTAACCTCTTAGAAAATTGTAAAACCAAACCCCGTTCCATACACTTGAGTTTACATATTCACGTTTGAACTACGTTAACAAAATTCTAGACCAAAGTTAATGGACACTTTTGAGATAACGAATATTCCACATGGTAATGCGCTGTACACATTTCAAAATTACTCAGCTTTCCGTATTGGTTATAATTATTTGCCCCAGTTTTCTAATGTCCTTCCTTTAATTCTCAGCAATTTTTCGCAACCGTTCATAAGAAAAACAGGAAAATGATTGTTTGTTCGGAATTTTCTCATTAACATTTGTCATATAAATCAAGGCGCTCTTTGATTGATTAACCATTGGATTTCAAGATTCTGAAACGTTTCGTTGACGCTATATGAAATGTTTAAATAATCAATTTAGTATGACTTACGCAGTGGTTTACGCTGTTAAGTGAATCCCCTTAATAACAGGATTGATAACCAACGCTGTAAACAGTATATTCCCAGTGAACACAAACTCGTATATGATAGTGCATAAGAGTACAAAAGTGGAGGCGATATACGTACATGCGCCATAAGGCTGCATGCAAGTTGTACGTATATCGCCTCCACCTTTGTACTCTTATATACCATCATATACGATGGTGTGTTTACTGGGTTATCGTAAACCCGCTATATTGAACGGACCATCGAGATATAGAACACAAAATCAGTTCCACCAAAGACAAAATAGTACCACTTCTAGTACTACATTCGATCCCTTGGTACTAGTTACACTCGGTATTCAAGTTTGAAAAATTGCAGTACCCTTTCTTCAGCATTCTTGATTTTGCTCCATTACCTCACGTGCCATACAATTTAAGGCAACGTAAAAAAAAGCGAAAAGATCCTGGACCGCCCTAGACGAATCTTCAGCATGGATTCGCTTTATAGGATAAATTATCCTTATCTTCTTCTTGGTTTTACATTATCACTGGGACAGAGCCTGCTTCTCAGCTTTGTGTTCTTATGAGCACTTCCACAGTTATTAACTGAGAGCTTTCTTTGCCAAAGTTGCCATTTTCGCATTCGTATATCGTGTGGCAGGTACGATGATTCTCTCTATGCCCAGGGAAGTCAAGAAAATTTCCATTACAAAAAGATCCTGGACCGACCGGGAATCGAACCCAGACACCTTCAGCATGGCTTTGCTTTGTAGCCGCGGACTCTAACCACTCGGCTAAAGAAGGCCCCTGCCACACGATATACGAATGCGAAAATGGCAACTTTGGCAAAGAAAGCTCTCAGTTAATAACTGTGAAAGTGCTCATAAGAACACTAAGCTGAGAAGCAGGCTCTGTCCCAGTGAGGACGTTAATGCCAAGAAGAAGAAGCTGAAAAATGTTCCCATTTAATAAAATTGAAAACTATTTTTTGCAATTCCGTTGCAAATCAATCAACTTTTCATTGAGAAGTTGGTCAGCACAACGGCCTACTTTTCCTACCAAAAGATTAAGTGCTGAAAAGTGCTACTTTTCAGCACTGTTT
The DNA here is from genome assembly GCF_002204515.2 of Aedes aegypti. Lineage (NCBI taxonomy): Eukaryota > Metazoa > Arthropoda > Insecta > Diptera > Culicidae > Aedes > Aedes aegypti. The sequence continues at coordinate 172,519,530 of NC_035109.1, forward strand.
TCGGTGCTGAAAAGTAGCACTTTTCGATACTGTTTTGGTAGGCGTCAACCAAATTACCCAGTGTCCCAGTCTCTTCATATCATGCTTATTCTGCACGGCGTGTGAATTGAGACGAGTCGTTCTCACCTCGGGTGACGTGAATCGTATAATCTTAATCAAATGGTAGCGAGTCGACATGTTACCGACTCGTCTTTCCTTACATGCCGCACAGAATAAGCACAATTGCATCTGATTCTTGTGGTTATTCTACGGCTGGCGTAAAGTGAGAATTATCGGTGTCCTATAGTGAGGTGACAATTCTCGACTCGAGCGAAGTGACTTTCCATTTGGTTTTCACGGCGAGTCACTTCACTAGAGTCTACATCCGTTGTGCCATCAGACTCCGACACAGGTTGGCGATTCTAATGTGGGAGCGCATCGTCAGGCATTTGTAGTCAGCTTATGTCTGTGCTTTTTTACCTGTTCATTCCTCTAAAAGGGAACATAGATCTGCATGATACCGATGGGAGCGATAAAATTTGTGACATTCATGGGTACTACTGTGTCACAGCCTACGTGATTGAAAAATACTGAATTGAAACTACGCATGGCTGTACGCCCATGTGGGTTCTCTTGAAATGTTGGTTTGTGCTTTGGGAGCTCATCCAGTTGAAAAGGCATTTTTCGAAATAGCAAAAAATGGTGTATGCAACTCGTTGCAAAACTCGATTTTTTCAGCACTCGTTGTATTTATCCAACTCGGTGAGCCTCGTTGGATAAATGTACAACTCGTGCTGAAAAAATCATCATTTTGCAATTTGTTGGATAAATAACTATTTGCTATCAGTTACAGCAAATTGAAAACTGTTTCTGCTATCATGGAGGGAATTGAGAAACTCGATTGATATTGAAATGAGTCTGCGACAAAATAAATGCTTTATTTTTATATTCTCATAGTGTTTGTACATGTAGCACGAATAAATTTTTAAAATGAAAACATTACCAAAAATTTAAAATGTTAGCAGAAAGAAAACAAAATATGATATCGAATATTTCAATGATATATTGATATCAAATTATGACATCAACTTGATGCTGAAAACAAGATATGTTTTCGACTTGCTCTCTTTTTGATGTTGGACTTTGCTCGGGCAAGTATAGCGACTAAGCTACAGAGAGTGACCGTTTTATCCACCGTTCCAATTCCAACGGAAATCGCGAACCCGCCCCAACAGTTGTTATTCATGGCATTACACCCTTAATAGGACAAAACCTGCTTTTCAGCTGTTTTTAACTAAGAGCTTTCTTTGTCAAAGTTCTCATTTTTGCATTCGTATATCGTATTTGTAATGGTATGTCGATGATATGTTATGTCCTGAGATGTCAAGTAAATTTACATTACGAAAAAATCCTGGGCCGACTTGGAATCTTCAGCATGGCTTCGCTTTGTAGCGGTGGGTGTTACTATTAGGCCAAGAAATTATTCCAGAAATTTATCAAATTTTCGTTATACACATTTTACAGAGACTCTGCCGAAGTTTTTCAGGGATTCTTTCACAATATCATCCAGGGTATTTTTGTTTTGAGGATTCTTCCAATAATAATTCCAGTTACTTATCGAGACAACTTCAAGACTTTCTCAAGCGTCCAGAAGTTTCTTCAGAGATGTTTGCAGGACTTGTATCCTGCAAGAGTTCATCAGTTATTCCTCAAGAAGTTTGGGATTTCCTTTTGAGAAACATCTCCTGTTTTTCTTTCAGGTTTTTTTTTTCTAATTAGAAATCTGAGAAAGAATATTTAAAAGAACCTCTGGACTACTCAATGAAGATATTTTTCAGGGCTGGTATTGCTTCTTGCATTCGTTATTAGATTATTCGACATTTTTTCAAATCTGTCAAAAAGATTCCCACTTATGACTGACAGTTTTATTGACAGTTGATTTGTGTGAATAACAATAACATCGAGTGTTGATATTATCACGTTAGTTTCTATTTGTTTGAATATTTGTTAACCTAAAGCTTTGTTTTATAAACTAACTACTTCTTTTACCACAGCAAGGAATGGCAGCAATAATGCAGGCTGTGAAACAACGCCACGCATCATCCTGCACGGTATATCACGCACTATATGGATATTATTTCTTAGGTCTCTCGAGAGCCAAGCTCGCTTTTATCTATGGGAAGCACCGGTCAACCATAAGCAACTGGATTACCACGTATGAGCAACAAGGATCGTACGGAAGAATTCAGAATAAAACCACCACTCGAAAATTTGGTATAGAAAAACGTCGCTGGCTCGTCGATCTATATAAACAAAAACCACTACTTTATCTGCATGAAGCTGGAAAACTATTCGAAGATCATTTCCGGATGAAGATATCAGCCTCATCCATCTGCCGCATACTCCACAGTGAAGGGTTGACATGGAAGTGTCTTGAAAGACGAGCAATACAAGTTAGGCAAGATGATGTATACAGATTCTTCATGGAGCTGAACTCATTACCATGGGATTACTCGAACCTACTGTTTTTAGATGAAGTCTCTTTTGACAACCGAGGAATGCTTCGTAATAGAGGTTATGCAGAGAAGGGTAAAAGACTAATCTGTCGTGGAGAGTTTGTTCGTAAACCACGAGTGTCCTGTCTATACATGATTGGTCAAGGTGGTATGTTGGAATGCAGCTACACAGAAGGAACATTTACCAGATTGAATTTCTTCCATCATATTCGCCAGTTTGCGCTCCAAAGTGATAAAGTTGAAACATATCCTGGCATACACTCAATTTAGATTCTAGATGGTGCACGGATCCATTGCGACGCGAGCATCATTTCTTACCTGAGATCGTTGGGTATTTACCCGATTTTTTTACCTGCATATACTCCCTTTTACAACCCAATCGAGATCGTTTTCGGAACCATAAAAAGAAGAGCTCAGCAAGACTGCAAAGAAAATGATACTCGTGATTTGAAACTGTTTATTTCTGAAATCATGACTAGTTTCTACTCATACAAAATGGATCGATTGTTTCGAAAATGTGGTTACATAAACGGGGGGAAGTTTGACCTAACTGTTGCTTCTCCGGAAAACATAATCGATCTAGGTTTCGAAGAAAATTCACACAAACGAAAAACAGTTTGATTAGGTTAAAATCAATCATTCATTGTTTTATTTCATTAAAATACATAATTCTTGTCCTTGTTCATAAAACTTAATAAAGCACATACAAACCCAAATTTTTACATGTGATCCATATCCTCCATGTCAATGATTTTTGACTTCAACTCCTGTCCCAGATCGTCTTCCTGAACCTTCACTGCCGTCTCCATGGCATTGATCATTGAATCACTCAGCCTGTCTCGTAATTCCAACGCCTCTAGACGAATCTTGAACATTTTCAGTGAGGTGTTCAAGCTTTCCACATTCGATTCGACTACGTCGAAAACTTGCCGCAATGCAACGACCTCTTCGTGATAACTATTATTCACGCTGTGTGCTACTGATAGTTCTCTTCGAATAGCATTGACATGCAATCCTTCCTTCACACGGAACAGATGTGCAAGATACTGCGGAGGGTGATCCTTGAGTGATTCTCTCAGGTGGGCAGGACGATTGTCCGACATTTCCCCGAAAACCATTTCCCCGAATGCAATTTCCTCGAATGACGTTTTCCCGAATGAACTATTTCCCCGAAAATTATTTTCCCGAATGTACCATTTCCCCGAAAAAAATCGTAATGTAAATGACATACTGAAAGCTATCCATGTTCCTACTGCCAAAAGGTATTCAACGTGTTAGCTGATGTAAGATATGACGAAAACTGATTAATTTGTTATAAAAATCCATGTGTTTAAAGTAACAGATGTTCAAAATAATGTGCCACGATCATTTGGTTTAAAACAACTGATACCCTGATGAAAAATGCGAGCACATGATGGGCAGTTTCATTTGAAGCGGTATCTTTGGAGTATAGATATTTGGCTTATGCACATTTGGACGAATGAACATTCGGCTTTGTTTTGCCTTCTTAGAATAATAGGCTGTTCTTTATATTTATACTGTTCCAATATTCAGCTGATAATCTTAAATTTCCCTTCTTTTAATAATAGGCTGTTCTTTCACATTGTTTCGCATTATTACACAAATATGTCTTATTTGGCCAAACGTCTTCGTGCCATATGTCCACTTGGTTGAACATAATTTTATTACACTTAGTGACTAGCTACAGTGAAACCATGGATCCTTAGAATCTATTATACCTTGCACTACATAATTAAACCTTGAGTCTCCCTTCTAGTCTTTCACCTCCCCCTGACAATCAATATTAGTTTTCCAGATAAAAAAAAATCTTTTTTTTATGTCTTGAATAGAAGCAATTTACCCGAACGTTACTTTTTTCAAATCGTTACTAAATGGGTCATCTAGTCAAAAACGTTAAATACAGAGAACATGTTAGTAAAAAATGAATACTAAAAATGCTAATAATCACTAATTAAACAGTAAAAAAGCCTGTTTGAAAAAAAAAACTTAAAAATAAGTTCAGTAATTAGGAGTAATTAAGTCTTAATGATTTAAGTAGATCGAAAGCATTGGAAATGTTGGATCAAAATATTAGAATCTGTGGTATTCGTTCTCACAATACCATTTGAACTAGTAGCATGTAATTACCAGAAAAAATCTGATTAAAGTTTCAGTAGCTCTGTTAATTTATATTGATATATTTATCTATGAAAAACAACCTTCAAATAAAAGAAGGGCAAATATATGATGAAATCAGTAGCAGCTGCAAGCAGAACAATATCAAACCAGCAAAGCTTTAAAGAACTGCCTACGATGATAAGAAGGTGAGAGTTTTAAAATTATCAACAATGTTGATGACAATGATTATTTGACCAGTAATATAAAGAAGAACAACCTATGTTCAGGGATTGAATCCTGAGAGAATCTCTCACGTATCGCTTTCTGTAACTATCATAACATGCTGCACATTATGAGAGACTGTTTATCGTATACTGCTACAACTTCTCAGATTGGGGGGATAGTAGTGCATGATAAAACCCCTCTAAACATGCTCCAAGCCTGGGGGACACTATTGCTATTGGAAGTTCGTGGATTGTTTATCGTGCCAGTAAAGAAAAACACCTATCCTCAACGATAAACAAGCGAGAAAAATGGATTTTATCATCGCTCTCTCTCTTTGGGGCTCTCGCTCGCTGCTTCGATTTATCAGACTTGTTACACCTTGCGATACAATGACGATCGTGGACCGCAACAGATGGGATGTTTTTCTTTGCTTGCTTTGATCGTGCTTCATACTCAAATGAGAGCGAATTCTGCAATGCCTGCCTATGTTATAAAGAAGGGATTTTCTTAAAATTGAAAACAAGCCTTTTACGTCCTCAGTTGCAGTGCTTATGTTTTAAGAACCACAATCTACTAACGCGGAAATAATGATCGAATGATAGCCTGGACACGGTGTGCTGGACTGTCAAATGCGTCCCAAATCAACTAATGTCGAATTCGTTTTTGAGCCTAGGTTAGAACTGGCGAAACATGGAACTGGTCGCTCTGACTCACAGTTACAACTCCAACCCGATTCAGGTTCGACCGAGCTACAATTTGCTTGACGTTGGTTTGTTTATGTGTTGATCACTGACCCAGTTCCTAAAAACGAAAACGACATTGATGACTTATTCATTCTTTATAAGTTTTCATACAGTGAAGATCGTCTTTGAATCCTGCAAATTGTTTTCAACCATTCAAACTTTATCTAATTATTCTGCGTTTGCCCGTTCAGCTAGATGTCAATAAGATGACAGGTTCGGACAAACAACATTAAGCGTCAGATTTGTTCATCTCTCAAATGTTCTTTCGAAACATTCAATGTATTTTTATTGCGATTCTTAGCATATTGAAATCATCGATTTTCACTCCAAATATCTCATCTTTCGTTTTACGATTCAAATCATTCATAAGAGAATCATTCGTTTGAAGCGATTATCAAGCTTGCTGAATATAGTCTTTCCAATTTTTGTGTGAGCCGTAACGTTTGAGCCTACTCCTCCCTCTCCCTAGAGCGTTACGTATTTTGTGGATGCTACCTTCACAAATATATTTTTAAAAAGATAAAAAATGTCTTTGGAAAAAGCTTTCGGGGAAACGGTACATTCGGGGAAACAGTTCATTCGGGAAAATGGTTTTCGGGAGAAAATCCTTCGGGAAGAAATCATTCGGGGAAATGGTTTTCGGGGAAATGGTTTTCGGGGAAATGTCGGACAATCGGGCAGGACCATTTAGTATGGAGTTAGCCCAAAATGACCATGCCATACCGTGGGCATCCAAATGTTTACCGTGTACTGACCTGAGCTCATCCGTCAGCCCGATTACAGCTTGTGTTGTAGCAGCACCCGAACGATCCCGTTCAGATGGGTCGATTAGGTTCTCCTTCACCGAGCTCCAGACTGTACGATTACTCACAGACAATGAGTACACGTGCAAAAGAACTGTTATTTCCTTGTTTCTCCAACTTTGTAATAGGTTGCTGCTTTCGGTGAGCTTCTCCAGAACGTAGTGCCGACGGCCCGATTGAAACAACACAAACTTGCCAAATTCCTTCTCAGAGAGAGATTCATTTTCCGCCCACACTGGGGAGGTTGTCCCGTCCGCTTTCACATCAAAGATAACCTCTCTATTCAAGTGCTCCTTGGCCAAGTTCCATACCTTACGAATGAAGCTTGTAGTACTATGGGCAGTAACTTGCCAGCGTGCAATATACGATCCGGAAGATTGACCTTTGAATAGGGTCCTAAAGCCCTGTCCCAATTTTAGTGCCAAACGCTTAAGTTTAGGTCAAAAACATATGTTTACTCAATTTTCTAATGTTTTCCGATGGTTGAAGTCCAAAAAACATTGTTTTAAGTTTTTTTTTTTAATTTTGTCACACCCCTTGGTTTAAACTCAAATTTTGGGTGTATTTTGTTTTCCGTGTCCCTTCCGAAATGTCAGAAAGGAACAACCCCGGTGTTAAAAAGTTGAACCCTTGTGGTATTTTTGTCGACTAAGCGAACGTCAAACATGATCTCAAGTGTCAAGGTTCATTTATGGATCCAATTCTTAAATTAAAGTTTTAATATGATATATCCGTTATTTGAGCGGGAAAAATTGCTAAAGTAGTTGCAGTAACATGCTCTTTCGTGTTATTAAATGAAAACAAGATTTCATTAAACATTTTAGGACCCTATTGCCGTTTATATGCTAACAGGACACAACTGAAAAGATCCTTCTCGACATGAATGGAGCATTCGCCATCCTCGGAAATACTGCTCTGTCGGTTTTCACGTGAATGGATAGCGGCACTCGAGTTTTCCAATTCATCCAATGTTTTGTCCAGAGGATCCTCCGGCAGCTGCATACTCCATGCATCCGGCAACTCAAAATCATCCAGATATTCTGCTGCTGGTGCATCCGCATCGCTATCTGTTTCGGTTCCCTCGTTCATGCTGCCCGACCGAAAACGCTTTCTTTCCTATTCAAACAAAATTTAGTCATTATAGTTTTTGTTTAACTCGTTCGTTCTATTTGTAATACTTACAGAGGGATTAGAAAAGCAGTAAAATATAAATTTTCGAAAATGAACTTGAATCAGATCCGAAACACAGTCGGGAAAATACCGATACACAGAACAAAACAAAACAAACAAATGTCAAAAATGTGGTTACAGTGGAGTCTACAAAAATCGACCCATAAGATAGCACTTGCATTTTGCGATTATCATTTACTATCAATTTTATGATTGATAGTAGATATGTTTGCGCTACATTGCTATATTTAAAGAAAACGATAAATGAAAACAATAAAACACATCAATTGAAGCAAAATTTTGAAACAACGAGAATATATACCTCTGTTTATTGTTATATGGCAAATCGCGCTAAATGTGGACTTGACTGTTGACTGGTGAGAACATATTTTGGTGTGACAAAATTTTTTGAGCAGGGGTCATACGGTGGAAAATTTGCAATAGTAGATCTCTAATTAGGGGATTTTTTTTATTTCCGTACAAAGTGGGCCGAAGGGTCTCAGATTTTCATGAAACTTTTTCCACAGGCAGGGCTCATCAATAAATGAATAAAAACAAATTAAGAAAAATTCAGGGTCGCTTATTTTTCCAAAAACTCAGTTGGATTTTTTTTGTTTTCCTCTGACACTACTTACTTTGAAAAATCATAACTCAAGAACGAAGCATCGTAAAAACAAAGTTTTTTTTATGAAAATAAAAGCAAATTTTCTCAGGAAAAAAAAAATTTTAACTGGAAAAAGTTTTCCACAAAATTTTCCACCGTTGAGAAAATTCGTAAAGAAAAGCCGGAAAAAACTATGCTTGTTAACTTGATTTGTTTCACATTTTGAAAAGTTTTGTATGTTTTAGCAGTAAGATGAAGGATGTATCTAGATGTTAAAACATTCAAAAATATAAAAAATGTTAAAGTTATCGAAATTTCTTCTTCTTCTGTCTGGCGTTACGTCCCCACTGGGACAGAGCCTGCTTCTCAGCTTAGTGTTCTTATGAGCACTTCCACAGTTATTAACTGAGAGCTTACTATGCCAATGACCATTTTTGCATGCGTATATCGTGTGGCAGGTACGAATATACTTTATGCCCTGGGATGTCGAGAAAATTTCCAACCCGATCCTCGACCGGTGGGATTCGAACCCACGACCCTCAGCTTGGTCTTGCTGAACAGCTGCGCGTTTACCGCTACGGCTATCTGGGCTATTCTGGGGAATGGATAGAGATGCTAGTATTAGCAAGTCAGCAGAAATTAATAACGCCAAACAATTTTTCGACTGGGCTGTGTCGCAAAAGGTGAAAGACCAAAGATTGGGAATTTATCTATGCAACTGAAAATGACTATTCAGAGGCTGAAAAATTTCTTCAGGAAAGATTGTCTAACCTTGTTCCAATTCCTGGAACAAAAAAATATCATTCATTTATACCAAAAGACGAACGAAACATTTTTGCTAGTGAATTCTCAGATGCACATGAAAACCAAGAAAATACAGCATGCTTTGTTCTTAATAATACAAAGAAACGAAAATCTTCTGGTGTTAGCAACCAAAGACAATCTTCCCGGTTGAAAAAATAGATAGTATTAAGATGAAAATGTATGTTATATACTGAATAGTTGAATATATAAAATTAAATAATAATAATAATAATAATCTTATTTGTTCCATAGAAAAGAAAGAATCCCTTTTCAGTGTAATGAAAAATTGAGGCAGAAACAGTATTTTCAGTTTCAGCGGTGTAATTTTTTATGAAAAATATCATCCATTCCGACATATACTTCGTTAAAACCAATCCCATATATTTTTTTCAGATGTTTTAGAAAATTTGCAATTACTTTGATAAAAAATCTTTGTTTTTCCGATGCTTCGATTGAAATATGGGTTTTCAAAGAAAAGGCTTATATGGTCATTTTCCACAAAATCTCATTTAACTCAAAAACGAAAAAAAAGTACATTTCAAAAATTTCAGCGAATAAAGTTTATGAAATTACCTTCTCAAAAATATATTTTTGAAAATTTTCCACTAATTGGAACATAGTTTTTCCGGCTTTTCTTTACGAATTTTCTTAACGGTGGAAAATTTTGTGGAAAACTGTTTCCAGTTAATATTTTTTTTTATTCCTGAGAAAATTTGCTTTCATTTTCATAAAAAAAAACTGGAGATTTTAATGTAGCAGATTTCCTGAAAACAAACCTCAGGAATTCCAAGAAAATTCCCAAAGTTTTGTTCCAGAGTTCTTAAAAAAATTGTTTTAGGGTGTTTTCCAGAAAATCGTCAAGGATTTCTCACGTAAACTTTTCCAGTTACTCTTCCAGGTTTTTTTTAAACAGATTTCTTCATGAGTTAATGCATGGCTTTTCCAAGATACGTTCCAAAAATTCCTGGCATTATTTTGGGAAATCTATTAAAAATATCCACGAATTCCTCAATTTATTCGACCAGGGGTTCCTCATGTAGTACCCCTAGAATTACAACTAGTGATTTCTCATCCGAGGATTACACTTAGTGCTTTCCAACATTTCTCGATTATGTTGCTTAAGTAAAATCTCCCGGATTCTTCAAAATTTTGTTTAAGGTTTCACAGAAAATACTACAGCAATTATTGCAGTACTTCCTCCGATCATTCCTACATAAAATTCTTATTATTTCCTCTGGTGTTTTCAAGTAGTTTTTTTTAGGAAATCCAATAATGGGATTGATTGTTTTTTTCTATAATTGTTTTTAAAATTTATCTTGAAAGATGTTTAAGACTTTCTTAAGAGTCCAGTAGCTCTATACTAATGTCGAACGTGTTTTAAAAATGGAACTAATGGAGCACGACAAATTTTAGTTTCTGGCCCAATTTTTAAAGTAAATTAAGCGTGCCTATTCTGCGCGGCGTGTGAGGTGACACGAGTCGAATGAGGTGACTCGCTCCCATTTGATTAACATTAGTCGTCTCACGTCACTCGCGGTGAGAGCGAGTCGTCTCGACTCACACGCCGCGCAGAATAAGCACGAAGGTGAAGATGAATCGAAGCCAATCCTCCAATTTTCAAGAGCACGGATCTGGAGAACCAAACATCCGTTTAAGCTGAAAACTTTATCGATTGGTCTCTAGCTGGTGGTGACCAATCGATTAAGTTTTCAGCTGAAACGGGTGTTCGGTTCTCCAGATTTGTGGTTTCGATTCATCTTCACCTTAAAAAAATGTAAAAAACTGGGTGTCCCTAAGGAAGCCAATTGCCTACTAGATATAGTAGTCGAGGGCTTTCTTGGAAAATTCATTAAAGAATTACTTGCAGCGCTTCCTGTAGGAATTTTCGGGAGGAACATCTAGAATAGTTCCTGGACGTATCGTTAGAGAAATTCTTGGTAGAAATAATAAAATCCTGAAAGCCAATTTCGAAGGAAATCTAAAAAATCAGTCGAGGCATTCGTGAAGTAGTTACTGCAGTCAACTCTCCCTTACTCAGACATCATGTATACGCGTTTCACATCAAGAGCTTGAGATCAGCTTGCCATGAGCGCACAAAAATAACCGCGCGCTTGAGCACGTGCTATGGTGAGACACATTTGTTTAGATCTCATGTAGCAATGTACTAGCTCAAACGATCACATCTGCACTGGCTCATGCGTCGTCTCATGAGAAAATCTCAATGTGACAGTACATTTGATACTCGCAGGCGAAGGTTTCAAAGGCAATGAAAAGGGATTAAATTATGGATTGAACTGCCTGTAAGCAGTTTGAAGGACTGACGTGGTTCAACGCGGTTGAGTTTCTAGCATTTGAATTGAAAAACTTGTGCTGGCCACCGAAAAAGCATAGGCATAGCCCAAAGCCGTATGCTTCCGTAGGGTTATTGTACTAGGCAAACATAACTGCATAAAAGTATTCCTAGTAAGCGCATGTGACGAGCCTCACGAGATGTCTCATGAGACTCGCTCACTAGGATATATTTTGTACGTATCTGCATCTCGTGTCTCACATAATCTGTGAGCTGCGATATGGGATATTGCATGGCACACTAGCTCATTTAGGTATACATGCCCTTACTGGATATTTCGTTCTTCGATATCGAGTTAGTAAACCATAGTAAAAGTTGATTTTCAAAGCTTACTCGATGATCCCTTAGATCATAGTTGCACTGGTTTTGTGTTCTGCAACTTGATACTACCCTAACTCTATGGTCCTTTCAATATCGGGTTATGAAGAGTTAACTGTTCTTGAATTCTTCAAGAAATGTCTAAACGAAAATCTAGAATGATACCCTACACATCTTTTTTTTTCTGCTAAAATCAGCATGACCAAGCTGAATTTTTTCAGATTTTTTCTTGTTGAAATTTCAACTCGGTTTGCTGAAGCAATTAGTGCTGAAAAATTTCAACACATTGCTTTGCTGAAGATCGGAAAAAAGTAATCAAAATATTTCTGAATGAGTTGAGCCGAATGCATTCTTGGAGGACTTGGGACTTTCTTGGGAGAAATTTGGAAATAGATCTTTAGAGGAATCCATCAGAATTTTTGAATTTTTTCTTAGGAAAAAAAAAACAGATAGAATTCTGGTAAGTATCTCAAACAAAGAAGCGAATTTCTTAGGAAGTTTGTAAAAGAATTACCAAATAAAAAATACACAATACGAATTTTCAGAGAAATTTTTACAAAAAGTCTTATCTCCTAGTAGGGTTGCGCGACATTGCGCGGTTTGTATGCATTTTGCGGCTTATGGGATCAGGGTGTATATCTTTCGAATTCAATCGTGCAAATATACGTATACACATTAATCTACATGCAAACACAAGCGGATCTGGGTTATTTGGCATAAAGCCATCCGCCATAAAGTCATTTGACATAAAGGACATTTGGCATAATGGTCATTTGGCATTAGTTTTTCATCAAGAACAAGCATCTTTTGAAAGAAAGTACATTATGCCAAATAACCGTTATGCTGATTGGTCATTATGTCAAATGACGCGCTCCCGACACAAGCATACATACCAATATACATGTATCCCTTATTTCACTGTTCTTTTGAGCCTAGGGTTTCTTCACGAGTTGCACTATTATTTGAGGGGCCCAAACGCCAAGGTGTGTACATAAGTAATATATTGATCGGTTTTGAGTTGAATATACTGAAGAAATTTACTTTTACTTTTCTAATGGTATGTTTAGGCATAAAACATAACATAATTCGTAGAGGATTGGCCTCGTTTTTAGCACCCATACAACTTGCATGGAATGAAAATAGCTGCGAAAACCGTCAAACAGGGCTTCTTTTGACAATATTTCCACATTCTTCAACTTTGAGGATTTGTAGCTCTGTGAATAATGGATAGATTTTGATAATTCTTGCGCATATTTAAGTTGTATTTGTAAGTAACCAATGTGCAAAATATAGGGAAAATCCATCAATAAATAAAAAAGTTGCTTGAATAGCGAAAAAAATGTGTCCTTCAAGACAAAAAAGGGGCTACTTTGGACACTTTTAAAAATTAATACGTTCTGATAGTGAAATGATTTTTCATCATAAATTTCAAACTGATTCTATTGATTATCGTTCATTGTGATGTTTTCGAATGTTTTTTTAAAGATATACATAATTTAGAAAATTGTAAAGCTTGAAAAAACTACACATACCTATACGCTATTCATAATTTTTAGTTTGCATGATGATATGTTTACTTCCTTTTAAATGTCAGCTAATAAATAGCGACTTATGCTTGATTGTTCAAGTTGATGCAAACGAATTGTGTAACTACCAAGTACTGCGATGAATGATTAGCTTTGTACAGAAATATTCGTTCTGATTCTTAATGTTATATGAACGATATGTAGAAGAATCTAATTAATTCCTGTAACTAAAAGTAATTTTTATTCCAAATACAATCCATGAAGTATAAGAATAATGATTCACAAGATCATAAACAATAAAAGTTTGCCTTTGTTAGATGCATTTTGGCTCTTAATAGTTGTGAGATGGCATAAGAGTAGTTTATTTTAGCAGTTGAAGGATGCCATTGCTTTGTATAGCAGATTCATGTAAAATATGACTGAACAATATTTTTTAAGGATTATGTTGTAAGTTTACTGTTTATACGAGCTGAAATATATATGTTATACAATTATTTACTTTTCTTAATCCTTTGTTTATTTTTTATTGTGTTGTAAAATATAGAAACCAACAATTTATAATTAAATATGAATCGTAAAATTAAGACATTTGATCATTTATTTTTCTAAAAAAAATAACTTTCACCATAAATTTATCACAAATTTCTTTGAATCATGACGATTCGATAGTTTTGTGATGTTCCCAACAACTTTCCACGATATGTGGAAAATTCGTACAATGTTTACATAGCAAATGTTTTGTAGCTTGTGAATATTTGTTTGGACTTTTTTGATATATTTTCTTGTTTATCCTGTTATTGTTGATGTTGTTCCAAAAAATATTCATGCCTGATTGTTGAACATAAATTGGTTAATAAAAGTGCTGAAGACACAAAATGCCTCAGATTAATATTTATGCTGAAAATAAATCCAAAACGTGAGTGTCCAAAGTAGCCCCCGGAATCAAAAGTAGCCCCGTCTGACGGTAATCGATTTTCTCAAAACTAGGTTTTTGTCACTTACATTCTTTTGCTTCTAACTCCATTACTCATTGCCATTATCACTGATAACATTTTCATTTGTGATTTCCTCCTCTTTTGAACACAGGGTGTTCTTTAGAATTACATTGTTTATATGAAACATCCCGGTACATACCGCAAAATGGTACTGACCGTGAAACGTCGATAGTTAAACCGCGAAATAGTACACCGCGAAGTGGATTACCGCAATCTTTCGAATTCCTGTTTTTTTGTTTCTGTTTGATCTTTTTCCAGGCATGAGGTCCCTTAAGTTCCATTTTCGAATTTGCAGGTATCCTGAACCAGGGATTTTTCCTTAGCAGAGTGGTTAGAGTCCGCGGCTATAAAGCAAAGCCGTGTTGAAGGTATCTTGGTTCGAGTCCCGGTCGGTCCAGGAACTTTTCGTAATGGAAATTTTCTTTGACTTCCCTGGGCATAGAGTATCATCGTACCTGCCGCACGATATACGAATGCAAAAATGGCAACTTTGGCAAAGAAAGCTCTCAGTTAATAACTGTGGAAGTGCTGTTACGCTTCGGCGAGTAGCCGGCTCTGTTCCAGTGGGGACGTTAATGCCAATAAGAAAGCATCCTGAACGAAAATCATAAAAGAATTTGTATGGAAATCCGTAAAAAAAATCAGTGGATGATACTGGATGAACGAATCTTGGGTAATACCTGTAAGAATTTCCAGGCAATTCCCGAAATAATGATGAAATTCCTGGAGAAATCTTGAAAAATCATAAAACAATATCTACCGTAATGAGTCATGGGAAATTCCCAAAGAAATCCTTAGAAGTGTTTTCTGAAAATACTAAATCTGATTTTACATTACTGCGCTGATGGTACTATAACGCTATAATTCGTTATGAAGAGTTCGAACTATTAATTAAAAAATAGTAGCATTTAATTCTCTAACAGTTTTCCTAAAACCCCTTTCCTAAAACTGAATCATGGTATGGATTGTTGATAGCTCTATATATTTGCTTACCTGGAATCCAATGTCCTGCCATTGGTTCGAAATTCTATTTTCTAACGGTTCCTCGTCGCCCATCAATAGCTTCCACAACATAAGCAACTTTTGTTCGTGATCAGGATTCTCAGCATCATACTGCGTGCTCCTAAGTTGCTCCACCAAACAGCAAAGCCTCTTGTAGCTCCAAATTTTCTCTGCACAAACTCCGAACGTCCTCGGGAAATCAACGTGCACCTTAGGATTAATTTTCTTCACCTGAAGCACCGTTCCCACTGCTCGGGTGTGCACCTCTTCCATGAGGAAGTACTCGTCGACATCCCGGTTGACTAGTTCGTTCAGAATCAAAATCATCTGCTTGATTCTCGGTCTTCTGGACAGTTCCAGCGAAGTTTGAACCTTCTTGGTTCGTAGCGCACCCGGAGCACAGCCATAGCAAATCCGTTGCAATTCGCACAGATTGGTGAAACGATGCAAGATCCACTTCAAGAAGGGTCTCGTTATCAGGTAGAAGAAGTTGAACAATTTGAATATCATACGTGAATCAACTGGTAACATTTTGGTGAAGAATTCTAATCCACGTACTTGACTAGCGCTCCGAAGCTTCTAAGTACAATCTATTGAACCAACTGTGTACGAAGTAACATTTCCATGACGACAAACTCTACTAATGCACTCTGGGGCGACAACCACCAAACAGGTGATAAATATTATTCTCTCATGCTAGCACATTGCTTATGAACGAAATAATCGTACACCTTGATATCCTTTCAAATACGCAATGCGCATGACGCATGAACTGCCAAAGTTCTTTCGCCAATATACGGGTTTTCTTTCTTATCTAATAAAATCACTTGTGAATACTTATATTCCACGATTGATTCGTCATAAAGCTTATCACTTCACCCAGGACGTAAAATATGTTGGATGGTTGTTTAGAAACTGATGGTAAAAGAATGACGACAAACTTGATCTATTGGATGGGACTAGATGTGTGATGTAAACGTAGGGAATCTTAGAGAGGCGTACTGGGACTAACTAAATAGGATGAAATTCTTATATGACAAAGACTCGCTCCGTTTTAGCAGTATAATAGTCTGACATTCGCTTTAAACAATTTTTGCTTTGTGTTTCGGAATTGAGATAGTGGTGGTAGAGCAAAACGAGCAGTGAAAATCCGTTCCGAGCACCAGATGGGTCTGGTCGTAATTCATTGAATCATTGGGTTGCAAATTAAAAAACGCTTGAATAAAACATGGCCCTGAATTAATTTATACCTTCAAAATACAACATATATTATGCTTATTAAAAAAAACTAAACTATAGCATATGTTGCGAATTATGCAAATATGTTATTTTCTTAACCCAACTAAAAGTTGCAAAATTGTGTGAATATCCAGATTTCAAAGACAGCAAACACAGGTGAAAATTTCAAGTACATTTGAACGCACTTACATGCAGTTTGGTGTCATTTTGATAAAAATTAACAATTTTTTTTTTCTGTGAGCAGGAAGTATGGAAACGAATTTAATAACGAAAATCAAAGTATTTTTCCAAACAATCAATTATTTTTATATTTTTGTATTTTCCTTCATGCTATTTTAAACGCTACTTTTGATAATTTTGTTTGATCACTTAACGTTTTACATTGAAAATTTTGTTTTTCAAAAATTAATTTTGGCACCTCACATACCGTAAATTCGGGTGAAATTGATCAGTAGGGTGAAATTGATCACTGTGTCACACGATTTGATTTCCCTCTAATAGAGCACAGAAACCATTGCAACCCATGTAAATGAACGTTGTTTGTTTTAACTATTGTCAAATTACATGTTGTGAAGCTTTTTGTGTTAAGGAATGTTTATTTCTATTGAAATAATAGGAAATCCCATCATCGTGTTCTGTGTGGTATTGGCAGGTATCAATAAACTTATAGTTTTAAACAAGGATTTGGGCATGGTGTCAACCTGAAAATTTGTAAGAATGCTTGAAATATATCCCCAAAACGAATTTTATCATCAAAATTCGTACTAATTTGTTCATTTTGTTGTAATAATTGAATTTTTGTATAGATATCATCAAATTCCTTCGGAAATTGCCTACATTTAGGCGTTTTCTGCGGTATTGCTGAAAATTAATTGTTAATTATTTACATAAATTTTGCATTGTTAAGAATTTGGCAAACATATTTGGATTCAGCAGGCTCAAATTGAATAAGTAAAGTTGTTTTCAAAACTAACAATAACACTGTTCGAAAAAAAAAGTCGATCTGAATGCACAGAGACCGGACAACCCGGGCTTGACAGTATAAAAATAAACAAAAATAATGGCGTTATCAGAATGTTCGTGTCTACCCCAGGTCATTTTTAAAATATACTTGAACTTTTTGCATTTTTTATTTAAAAATCTAATCTAATCAATAAACCGACACAGTGTTTTATATTCAGGACAGCGGAATTCATGTGCCATATAATGTTTAAAACGTTAAGTCCAATATGAAGAGTTGTAATAAGATTTGCAGGAAGCCCTCCCCCTTTTTTTGCACCCTCCCCATTTTTAAAGTATCGCAAATGATGGAATATTTGATATACAGGGGGCTGTCAAAATAACTGGGACAGGCAAAAATTGGGTCAACTTTGGAATGCTGTAACTTTGACAAAAATTGACCGATTTCAATTCTTTAAGAAGTAATGGACGGGTCAACTAATCTAGTTTTGAGGTGAATCCACGGAGATGAACTATGACCACCGGATACCGGTGATAATCCGGATTTCCGGAAGCATGTCTTATGCAGTAAAATTATGACATGTTTTTAGCAAAGGTCTCGGCTAAAAATTCAAAATTTTACTACACATGAAGATAGAAGATCAAATTCTGAAGCGATTGGTGCGCCAAGTATTAAGATCGATCCAGAAACAACCAAGATATGGCCATTTCCCCGGAATCGGTGCCGGTAGTGGATCCGAATTGGACTCAAACAATTTATTCACTCAAAATATGTCGCGCAATATTGTTTTCTCCCTAGCTTATCATAAAATACCCTATTATAAATTAAAAAAGAGTCTTGTACAGATTTGGCCACTGTAGTCAAATATCCACTTAAGGTCTACAATAGCCCTATTTAGCACGAGACATGAAAAATGAACTGTCGCACGATATGTATTGGAGCTCAATATCAATTGTCCCTAATTACAGGTTCCCTCTGGAACATCCGGTGGTCCCGGAAGTAGTCACTGTAGTCAACTATCCGTTTTGAGTCTACAGTTGCCCTATTTACGACAAGACATGAAGAATGAGCCGTCGCATGATATGCTTTGGTGTCAAAATCGAAATGTCCCCTATGCAAGGTTCCCCCGGGGCACTGGGCGGCGCCATGAGTGGCCAAATCTGTACAAGACTCATTTTCAACTTATAATAGGGTATTTTATGATAAGCTAGGGAGAAAACAATATTGCGCGACATATTTTGAGTGAATAAATTGTTTGATCCCAATTCGGATCCACTACCGGCACCGATTCCGGGGAAATGGCCATATATTGGTTGTTTCTGGACCAATAGTAATACTTGACGCACCAATCGCTTCAGAATTAGATCTTCTATCTTCATGTGTAGTAAAATTTTGATTTTTTAGCCGTGACCTTTGCTAAAAACACGTCATAATTTTACTGCATAAGACATGCTTCCGGAAATCCGGATTATCACCGGTATCCGGTGGTCATAGTTCATCTCCGTGGATGCACCTCAAAACTAGATTAGTTGACCCGTCCATTACTTCTTAAAGAATTGATGTCGGTCAATTTTTGTCAAAGTTACAGCATTCCAAAGTTGACCCAATTTTTGCCTGTCCCAGTTATTTTGACAGCCCCCTGTATATCAAATATTCCATCATTTGCGATACTTTAAAAATGGGGAGGGTACAAAAAAGGGGGGAGGGCTTCCTGCAAATCTTATTACAACTCTTCATATTGTATTTAAAGTTGAAAACATTATATGGCACATGAATTCCCCTGTCCTGAATATAAAACACTGTGTCGGTTTATTGATTAGATTAGATTTTTAAATAAAAAATGCAAAAAGTTCAAGTATATTTTAAAAATGACCTGGGGCAGACACGAACATTCTGAAAACGCCATTATGGATGTCCGGTCTCTGTGCATTCAGATCGACTTTTTTTGTCGAAAAGTGTAATTTTGTTTGATCACATAACGTTTTACATTGAAAATTTTGTTTTTCAAAAATCAATTTTGGTACCTCACATTTCTGTTTTGTTTAAATATAATTAGAATACATTTTTGTCTGAACATCTTTCACCGTAGTTAGTATAGATGCATTACAAATATAGTAATTCGTATAGTTTTTGTTTTCAATTTTATTTGTTTGTGCCTGAAAACTTTAACTTGATAAAATTGTAAAATTCTTAAAAACTATTCGTTTTGAACATTATATAAAACAGAGTCAATAAATTATTACTTTTTAGGTACAGGTATGTTCCGTATTTGACACGTCCCAAATTCTTCAACATTTTGTTCCGTTTTTATCAACACACAAATATTGGATTTTCTTTTAAATTCTTAGAGTATAAACTAAAAATTCTAAAAGTATAGATATTTGATGTAAGTGAATTTGAAATGAAATAATTTTATTTATATTGTAAATACCTAAAAAACTATGATTACTATGAAAACTTACGATTTTATAGATTGTCAAATGTTTTCTAGCAAAGCCATATGAAATTTTGAACAAAAATTCTTGTGGAACGTTTTAGAAAAAAATGTTCTTAAACACACCACATCGAAGGATTTTGTAAAAAAAAATGATCAATTATTAGTTAAGGGGCGATCCATTAATTACATAAGGGTTTATGGGGGGAGGGGGGGTTTGAAATTTCTTACGCGGCATACAATTTATTTTTAATTTTCATACAAAAAATCTTATCATGGGGGGAGGGGGGGTCGAAAAATCCCGAAAATTGCCTTACGTAATAAATGGACCGCCCCTAAGTTCCAACAAAGCACAAAAGTAGGGTATGTGCTGGCTAGATAAGAATTGAAATCATAAATTTCAATGTAAAAGTTTATTTATTCAAACAAAATGTTTACAAGCAGCATTTAAAATGCCTCAAGGTAAAATACAAAAATATAAAAATATTTCTTTGTTTGAAACAATATTGTGATTCTTGTTATAAAAATCGTGCCCATACTTTCTAGAACACTCTTTAAGGACTGTTCATTTTATAAAGTGGACACTTAGTTTATACTATATCTCTTTAATTTAATGATAAATTATCAATCGGTTTTCTTTGCATCGTTCAACTATTACTCTACAATTTTACGAAAATGTAAGACCTTACAAAATGCTTTTGGTTGAAGATCTAAATAGTTTTTTTTTTTCAAAAACTCATAAGAAAAGCTGTTCGTCAAAGTTAAACCTTATTTTTCGCGTAATAGAAATCCTTATTTTTATGAAAAAAATGTTTGTTGGTATCCTTTAGGATAGTAATAAAGGTAGAGCTTTTAAAAATCCATAATAGTCCACCATTCTCTGACACTAGGTCACTCTAGTGATTTATTCATTCATGGCCAAATTTGCTGATACGTCATCTTTTTACTCCCAGCAAAAAAGTAAAATAAACAGGTTGCCTAAAATCGGTTTAGATTACTAAAGAAACTATATTTGTATAAAAGAGAGCAAAATCGTTTTAACTGCATTTTTAAGTATAAAATTTATTCTTTATGGTCGTTTTGCTAAAAAAAATTTCATACTTCCTTAAATTATGTACGCATATTTATCGATCTACCTAAACATTTTTCTCCAAATATTTCAAACGGTAATCTCAGAATAACATATTATGAAAATAATACATGAAAAATAAAATCTATATGATTACAAAAGCGTTGTCAATTTTTATGATTGTCATTATGACGTGGGGACTAATTAATCAACTCAATGAAAGCGCAGGTTATTTTTCATAACAATGATATATTAGTACTTCCGTCAGGACGCCTTTAAATTTAAATTTTTTTTCTCTAAAAATATATAACTCAATATTTTTAGCAGGCTTCTGACTGATGCTTTCGAAGAACAAGCCTTTTTTAAAAATAAAAAATTTCTGATACTCACCTCCAAAGCTCGACCGTTCTAAACGTTGTTACTTATTCGTGTGAATTTGAATTGGTGGCTTTTTTATTATCAGAACATTGCACAATATTAGTCGAACGATGTACAAAAAACTGATTGCGATTTTATTGATAAAAATAAAAAAGATGAGCAATTCTCGCTGAAACCAGGCCGCCATCGGCACCCATCGTTAGAATTCCAATTTCATGTCACTGATCGCTTGCTTTCAATAAAACTTAAGGGTGGTCCTTTCGGTTTTCTCAAATTGCTGGACCTCTCGTATGCCAGCTACCTAACAGTTTGCGAAAAAGCCCATTTTTTGATAAATATAGGGTATTTCTTCACGTGATATGTCTCATATTTCGCTTGGAACACATAGCAAACTTAGTTTCATCGTATAGAGATAGGGTATAGCTTTCATTTAAAGTTAAAAAAAAATTGGCGGCCATTTTGAATTTGGCCACCATCTTGAATTTTGTTAGAAAAATCGTTTTTTCACCATTAGCGCTATCAAGGTGAAAAATTCAATCTACTACTTAAAATCAAGATGGGCGCCATATTTTATCACTCTAAATAATACTCTTATTCTTCACTCGACACGAATGAAACAACAAAGACTGAAAACTTGTTTCTTTGTTGTACAAAAAAAAATGTTGGCATTGTTTACCATTGCTCACCTAGTTTCTGTAGTCTATCTTACGCAATTTTTCTTTTCTAACAAAATTCAAGATGTCGGCCATATTCAAAATGGCCGCCAACATTTTTTTTAACATTAAATGAAAGCTATATCCTTTCTCTATAGGATGCGCTAAGTTTGCTATGTGTGTTTTCAAGCGAAATATGAGACATATCACGTGAAGAAATACCCTATATTTATCAAAAAATGGGCTTTTTCGCAAACTGTTTAGCTAGCTGGCGTACGAGGGGTCCAGCAATTTGAGAAAACCGAAAGGACCACCCTTAAGTTTTATCGAAAGCAAGCGATCAGTGACATGAAATTGGAATTCTAACGATGGGTGCTGATGGCGGCCTGGTTTCAGCGAGAATTGCTCAGATATAGCATGCACAAGGTGTCCACTTTATGAAATGAACAGTTCTTATGACCCATCTAATATTGTAAAGTACATTTATGTGATTTTTTTAATATTCCATATTGCATTTATTGACATTCTGATCAAAATACCTAAGGGTTCAATTTCGTAAATCGACCATGCATACTACCCATCGACTGCCATAATGGTTATCTCTCGAGTGACAAAGTCGTGTCGACCGAATTTCTCGGTATGGCCGTTAAGCTATCAACGATTTATTACATAATTACATATATTGATTGGCTGGGGTCTGCAATCAACTTTCATTACGAACCTTACGAATGGATAATCTTAATACTCATCACAGCCCCTATTCATCAAAACTTCTGCATTTATATGTTGAAAACGTGTATTATCCTGTCAAAACTGCAATTTTCTCTTAAGAAAACCACTAATTGTACTTGAGCACTTCACTTCAGTTTTGCAAAAGAAAAAAAGAAAATACTAAAAATCACTAGTAAGGCAAGTAAATACAGTGGGGATTCGCTGGTTGGAACTTGGCTTTCATCTAACGAATCCAACCCGTTAGTTGGAACGACTGACAGCTGATGAAAATGTTCCAGACTCACCCAACTGGAAAGCAAATCGTCACGATGCGCACATATACTTACACTTTTGTTCTACTGTCGCGCGCCCACCAAATCGGAGCGCGCGTGTCGGACACGCGACGTTTGACTCGTTCCCGACATAACTGTCATAATGACATGTGTGGCGCTGCATTCTTACGATGTTTATGAGCACAGCGTACTATTCAAATACTAGTCGCGACGCTTGGAGATTGAGAAAAAATATATTTAAAAAAAATGTTTGTCCTTATAGACGGGGTTGGTGGTCTGATGGCTACCGCTTCTGCTTCATAAGCAGAAGGTCATGGGTTCAATCCCAGGCCCGTCCCTTTCCTTGTACTTTGTAGTTGTATATCTCTCACTTGCTTCTATCTTCCATTCTAAATCTATCACACTCAAACTATTCGTTCATAGCGAACGCTAGAACCAAAGACGGACAAGAAACCGTTTCCCTAACGCTTCCATTCTTCCACGCGCATGCCTTTCCTTACGCCTGATTCATAGGCAGTCGCTAACCACAAAAGCAAACCTCTGTGCCATGCCTTTCCCCCAATTTAAACACTCCCGCATGAACTGGCGTAGATGCAGTGTTATATACGGTCTACGTGGGAGCCAGTATAATGCATCATCGATTCCTCCCTCTTCCCCACATTGGTCTGCATTCTGACGTGGCAGGCACTATTGTCGTCTAAAAATAAAAGATCACCAGCACTTATACACTGAGGATGCCTGTTAGTCCCAAGCAGTCATTCGGTTGGTTCCTTGTATAAGTGCAGCTGATCTGGCGATACTGGAGTAGCATCCACGGGCGGCCAATCAAGGTCAAGCGCAAGCTCAAAAAAAATGTTTGTCCTTATTTCTGTCGGATCCATAATATATATGCAGACTTCAATGCGACACGATGCTCAGACGTCAAAGTCAGTTTGACATCTACTCTTGACACTCGAGTGCTTTTTAGTTGGAATATTTTCCAACCAGCGAACATCCAACCCTCGATTCATTCCATGTAGCAGAGCTCCAACGAGTGAATCCCCACTGTAATCCCTCAATAAATATAACAAAAATGTAGTGCAATTTTCTTTTTTTTATACGAGTGCTAAAAGATATTCGTGTTCAGTCGACTATAAATTGTCAACTGGTGAGCTCGTTTCATGCTTATGATAACGTGTGTCTTTTGTCGAATGTAAGTTATGTTCAGTTTGTGCAGCCTATGGCTGAAGACGGTGTAAATTGTCTTTATAACACATTCTGGCAATTTGGTTCGTCACTACAACTGTTGAATAAAACCCTTATTTTTATTCCATATAATTTATTGCACACATACTTTCTGTTTTCGTCATTACCAAAATTAATCTTTGTTAATAGTTTGATATTATGAATGTCGACAAACTTTTTTGATCTTCTACCAATATCTTTTCATTGCGACACAAAAATGCAAAACTAGTTTTAAGTAAGGGTCGCAAGTTCCTCCTTAACCTTAAATCGCATCACTGACCAAAGGTGATTCCCAGATTTCTTTCCTCCTACACTAATCAACATCCTTCCCGTGGTGGTTGTGGAGATGCAGAGGTATTCTCGATCTCTAGAAACTAATATTTCTTCCCCATGCCAACGGCCGGCGCCATATTATTGATCTATATCTAAAATAAGACCAGTTGAAATGTACACTTCGAGAGTTAGCGGTGAGTCCCATCCCTTAGAGTAAAGTGGGGCAAAAGTTCGAGTGGGGCAAGAGTTTCTTTTTAAGATTTCTAGCTCAAATCAAATCAAAACTTAGAAATGTCATGGTGGTTCGAATGCTATTCAAGTAAGAGACATTCACTCCAAATATCATAAAAAACGATAGAGATTTGGAAAAGTTAAGGCTATTTGTTGTTTTTGACGTAAATATTGTAATATTTGGTCAATCTTTCGATGCATGGAACCAAATGAAGATAAAATATTTTTCAATATTTTATGTAAGGGCGTTTCTAGGCCTATCTTAAGGATACTTTGACGTGTATTAGTTTTTCCATAAATAGTTGGAATCAATTTTTGGCCCATAGCGGGGCAAAAGTTCGACCCATGTATAAACCCACGGAAAATTTTTCAAATTTCCTGAAATCTACATATTATCTTTAAATTTAGCGAAATTTGCCTGATCGAGCGAAAAATGTCACAAAAATTTTACATTTTCACTTAGTTTTGCGAAAAACTGCTATTTTTTGGGTGTATTACAATTAACCCTGTTTTGGGCATTTTTTGATGAAAATTTAGTGTGTATTTTTCGGCAAACATAAGTTTACGGCTGGTATAAAGTATGCCTTTCATAAAAGTATTGATATTTTGTGTTTTATCCAACGAACTTTTGCCCCACACTAGATTCGAACTTTTGCCCCACCGGTGGGGCAAAAGTTCGTTTAAGACAATCAATTTTGAAATTGTTATAAGAAAGGCCGATTTTATCGGTCTGAACGAAGCCCTCGGAGAAATTGACTGGAACATTATAGAATCTACCCCGAACTTAGACGACGCCGTGAACCTCTTTAATCACCTGATTACCAGGACAATGTCCGATTACGTTCCTGTTCGTAGACCTGCTCCCAAGCCTCCCTGGACTAATGCTCGCTTGAAGAAGCTTAAACGAATTAGGTCAAAATTTTTACGGAAGTTCTGCAGAACTAGATGCCCACATGTTAAACAACAATTTGATCATGCGAGCAACAACTACCGGCTCTATAACAGATTTTTATACCAAGAATATACCTTGAGCATTCAGGAAAACCTGCGTCGAAATCCTAAACAGTTCTGGTCGTTTGTGAACTCCAAGCGTAATGAAAACGGCTTACCTGTACAAATGTTTCTACAAGACAATTCTGCTAACACATCCGCCGAAAAATGTGAGTTGTTTGCCACGCATTTTAAGCATGCTTTCAACAGCTGTGTTGCATCTAATGACGAAGCAGAAGCTACGTGCCGCGATGTACCATATAATGTATGTGAATTGAGCAACGTTCAAATCGATCACCAGCAGGTTAAGGCCGCCATCTCTAAATTGAAGTATTCAACCGCTGCCGGCTCGGATGGAATTCCATCCTGTCTCTTGAAAAAATGCGCAAACAATTTGATCCGTCCGCTAGCTTTTTTGTTCAACGAATCTCTGCGACAGCGTCTGTTTCCATCTAACTGGAAAATTTCTGTAATGTTTCCAGTGTTCAAAAAGGGCGACAAGCAAAACGTTGAGAACTACCGAGGAATAACCTCACTATGCGCGTGCTCAAAAGTTTTTGAAATCATCATCTACGAGTTGCTTTTTGCGAGCTGTAAGAATTATATCTCTTCGGATCAACACGGTTTTTACCCTAGAAGGTCAGCCTCAACGAAACTTTTGCACTTTTCCTCGTTTTGCATTCGAAATATTGATGCTGGATCACAGATTGATGCGATATATACTGATCTAAAGTCGGCGTTCGACCGAGTTGATCACAAAATATTACTTGCCAAACTGAATAAGTTAGGAATCTCATCAAACCTTATTGATTGGTTCAATTCCTATCTCACGAATCGCAAGCTGCTAGTTAAAATAGGCGATGAGTCGTCGGAATTCTTCACTAATCCAACTGGCGTTCCTCAAGGAAGTAATTTGGGACCTCTGCTGTTTTCAATCTACGTGAATGAGCTTTCAAGATTGCTACCACCGGGCTGTCGATTGTTTTATGCGGACGACGTTAAGATTTTCATTGTAGTTAACAGCATTCAAGATTGTTACACACTCCAACGGATTTTAAACTCATTCGTAGCATGGTGCTCCAATAATAAGCTGACAATCAGCCTAGCTAAATGCAGCGTGATAACATTTCTCGCGGAACATTACTAAAGGACCTATGTACAAATGAGAGATTCTCTCCTCTCTCGTTCTCTTTTGATTATAACAGTGGAATACTAAAGATTTTGGGAAGTTTTTCACTATAGATCGAAAGTCAATTTCCTTGACTAGCGTTTCATACAAAAAAAAGCAACAAAAGAGATTAATGTGACTCAGTTATTAATGAAAGAGAAAGTAAACAAAGAGAGCCTCTCAATGTTAGATAGGTCCTTTAGTAATGTTACGCGAGATTTCACAGAAAATTGCAACCAATTGTTCACCACTATACAATACTGAATCAACATCTGGAGCGCGTCGACCATATCCGAGATCTGGGAGTTATACTCGATCAGGCATTTTCTTTCCGTCTACATTACGAACACATCATATCTAAGGCCAACAAACAACTCGGCTTCATCTTTAAACTAACCAGCGAGTTCCATGATCCTCTATGTTTGCGGGCATTATATTGTGCACTAGTTCGCTCAATTTTGGAATCTAATGCTGTTGTATGGTGCCCATATCAAGCGAACTGGATCTCCAGAATTGAGGCCATACAAAGAAAGTTTGTCAGGCAAGCGCTTCGAAGCCTTCCATGGCGTGACCCGCTAAACTTGCCGTCGTACGAAGATCGTTGCGGACTACTCGGACTGCGGACATTAGAAGAAAGAAGATGTATTAGCCAAGCAGAGTTTGTTGGAAAAACATTGCAGGGAGAAGTCGACTCTATCGAAATTTTAGGACGATTGAACATCTATGCTCCTGAAAGAATTCTACGCCAGCGCAACTTTCTACAGCTTGAGCCACGCCGTGCAGTATATGGCTTTCATGACCCAATCCGTTTCATATCTGCCAGATTTAACGAAGTATTTCACGTATTCGACTTTAACATCTCTACAACCGCGTTTAAACGCCGATTACAAGGCTCATTACCGACTTTGAACAGGTGAGTTCCTCTCCAACAACTCTAAAGGTTGTAAATGGTGCTACCAGATGTTTTTTTTTCTCTCATTCTCGATTACGATTGTCGCCGAGTCTTGACCAGAGATCATCGTAATGTTTCCTGTAGACCACGATGTTTGGATGGATGGATGATGCACGAATAGTTTTTAAGTTTTATGATGATTGACAATGTTTGTAGAAAAGTAATTGTGATCGTATTGTATTTTATGACTTTGTTTATAATTGTTACTGACAGTGATTGTAATGTTTATGTAGAAAAGATATGAGGTTTTTACGCCTTTTTGAGCAAGTCGCGAGTTGTTGGTCTACTCAAATCGGCTTTTCCTCATCAAACGCTTCATTAAGCAAAAGCAGATGAAGCTAGAAACCAAATAAACAAATAAACAAACAAATAAACAAATAAACAAACAAATAAACTAAAAATGGGTAAATATTTTGACACAAGTTTGTTGAGCAAAGTTTTAGCCAATATGTTGAAGGTTCGCTGTATGGTATTTGTTTTGTTTCATCTGCTATTATTTTCATGGAAACTTTGATTATATCACTAAGGTCGAACTTTTGCCCCACCTTGCTCTATTCATTTGGATCCAAGTGCAATTCTTACCAGCTACGATCAATCACGGAGTACACGGGAAAAAATTCTGTGGTAAAAATTACTATTTTAGCTGACTACGCCCATTCTTGAAACTACCATGGAATTTCAGACCAATTTACTATGTTTACGGTACAACCCACTACATTACTGGTACATTTGACAGAAATAATTTAAAACAATCTGATTTCGACTAAAGAAATGGTAAAATCAAGCGTATTTCTGGTCTGCTGAAAATTGCCGGTACGAGCGCTTAAGTTAACCCCCTAAAATAGTAGTTTTTACCGCACATTTTTTTTGCGTGTAGCAACCATTGACATGCACAGTCGGTCTATATTATGCTATGCAATCTGCTATGCTATGCTGATCCAATTACGCTCACCGCACTATCAAAGTTACTAGTAAGAAGGCTGGAAAGAGGATTGAAAATAAAATTTTGAAAATAGAGCTAAAGCTGCCTCCTTGGTACAGTACTACTGAATTTATAATTTAAAATGCAAAATTAATGGGGGGTTATGTTTAAAAAAATCTACTAATTAAACTTTAACACTTCACTTCATTCTTGCAAGAAATAAAAATAATATATTAAAAATCACTAATGTTTTTCTTACTTTATTTTTTCTTTCGAAAGGTTGAAGTGAAGTATTAAAGTTCAATTATTAGATTTCCTTAAAACAACATTGGAGCTCATGTCAAAAAAAAGATCAATATTTTGGGGCAAAATCGTTGCATTTTTTCTGTTGCAACAATAAGCGATTTATATATTTAGGTTAAGTTTTTTATCTTACAAGCAGATGCATTCCAAGCACTCAACAAAGTTTTACTAAATCAGGATGATAGTGTTGCCTTACAGAGAACACCTAGATATAAGAAATTAATGCAACGTTCAAAATGATATTGAGTGAAAGGAATTATTAGAAAAATATCTCGTGAAGCTGTTTACCCATGTTGTTTCATCTACCCAGCCTGCCCTACATAATGGTGCAGTATGCAATATGCGATTCTATTAGACCAATCATACGATGATAGCTTTAAATTTATTTGCAGTGGTATCAACCTATCTAGTGCTTTCATCAATTCGCGCATCATGTAGCACAATCAACTATTATGAACCAGTGAGAGAGGTGCATTACAGGATGGTCCAAATTGTTTGACAGTAAGCCATGTAAACAATAAGTGAATCTACATACCTTGTTACAACTACGCACTAGTGTGGGACAAATTTTAGAATCTCGTTCCACTTCAGTTTTCGGATTGCATTTTGGTCCTATTACAACTGTGCAAAATTTCAGCACGATCGGTGAAACTATATTTTTGCGCCAGCCGTTCGCAGTTTGTATGGGATTTACTATGGGAAAACTTATTTTTGCAAAGAAAAATCGCCAGAGGTCGCCCAATCACCTCTATCAAAAATCTATACACAGACCTCGAGGGTACCTCGATTTTACGATGAAGAATATTGCCGAAAACTGCGAAACAAATCGGCACTTGTGAAAAAAGTTATTCAATGAACACCTATTGGCAAGGTGACGTTGATTACCACGTAAAGGAATAACAATAATAACAAAATTGCGCAAAATTCCGGTGAGAGATATTTGTTGCAATCTTAAATTCTCATGTCTCATGTTTGAGATTTTTTCACGCTTGAGTTGTATCTCACGCAACTCAACAGCAAAAAAATCATGATTGTGTTGGCTCATTGGCTTGTATTCCCACAGTTTTGTCACTTATACTTTGTTTTTCTATTAGAAATATGTATAACAAACCTAATGGAAACAATAATTGGGTTTTGATATATTTACGATGATATTTTTGACGGCATCTCACGTTCAAGTGATTTTGCATTAAAATCTCAGGCGTTAGTTTTGCGAAGCAGATCTCAAATGAGTTTGCTCTCGTGAGCGTGAGTCTACCAGCACTTGACACAAATCTTTGGGTTTCATTTGCGAAAATACGATTTCATGTTTGCAAAATTCACTTTAACATCGATTTTTGCCGTTTATGACTTTTGTTCATAGCGTGTTTTCAAATGTTGCAAATTGAAATGCATCTATCAGTACGGTAATTTGCCCATTATTGCGGTATAAGAATTAAGTCCTCATTATTGATTGATAACTTTATTTTCTGTGGATATTATTGATGATGATGGAAGCTTATAATATTCCCAGGCTGAACCAAATAAATGCTTTCTAAATTAAACGATTTTGATCGTTGGAAGAACAGTTTCAATTGTAGCATCTAGAAAAGCCTATATTTTTAACCGGTCCCTTTATCTGTGGAACAGATTTCAGAAAATGTGTTGAAAAACTAAGATACAAGATGTCTGCAGAGAAGCAATCTTTTAAAATTGCATTTGATTGGTGAAAATTAGTGGAAAATATAAAAGGCATCAAAATTGTAGACTATAGTTAAGTCAACAAATTCATTTCTTACTTAGCGACTAGTGGTCTCAGATGGAAGAACCTTGTCTATTTACATTAATATTGTTCAACTACGACGGAGGAGGAGACGAAACCGGCAGAAATCATTAGATTCTGTTAATTTGTTTTCGAATCGTGCCATAAAGTAACAATTAGTTTTCTTTATGCTGACCATACTCGCATAACAGTCCCATATAAATTCAATCCATTTTTGAGTTAGCTCCGTGAATGATGTTTATTTTTAGTGTACTTCCCAAAATCATACTTAACATTGAATCTTTGTATGGACAAAATATGGTAAAAATACCAAACTATGTGCGTCCCATACTGAAAATACCCGTATAACTGTCCCATTAGTTGATCATGACGAAATCGAAACAAATTCATTTTGATAATAATTTTTGTAATCTTGCATCGTGGTTTTTATTCAGTTAAAAGAAGGAATAATACTAACTATACTGATTAAAACCATGTTTATTCACGAAAAATACTTATTCTAGCTTGACATGAACGTTTTCTAGAGTGACTTTTGTTGCGATAAGTGGTAGAGCCACAACTAAAAATGAGTGCTTGCGAGGCTAAAAAAAAAAAACAAGCAAAATAGATTCTCTTTCAAAGAAGGTTTGGCCAATTGTCAACTTATTTGGATGATTGTCAACGAAATCTCCGGCAGGCTCAACTTTCATCGATATGAAAGGGGAGGCTTTTCGCGCACATCGCCATTGGTATTGGTATGTCTGTCTGTGAGAGCAAACTCATTAGAGTTCTGTTTCGCAAATCTCACGCTTGAGATTTTGATGTAAAAATCACTCAATCAACTCAAACCGTAAAACATGATTCAATCGCAAATCCCATCAAAAACTCGTGAAATCCGAAACTTATTGTTTACGTTAGAAAGGATTATTATAATTTTGCCAGACTGCCAATAAATTATTGCCGTGTGTGAGTAAGCTGTGGTAATATGAGACAATGAATCAAAAAGGTGAACCAACTCATCCATGATTTTTTGACTGCTGAGTTGCATGATTGACAACTCACGCATGAAAAATCTCAAGCGTGAGTTATGAGAAATTGAGTTTTTCACAACACTGATAATAGGACGGATACCCTATCAGCACAATCAGATCCCAAATAGGAAACCAAACTATGATAGATTGAATGAATTACGCGCTTTTTCTCATATCAATTTTTCCCGGAGACGTAAACCTCAGAAAATCTCTTGTTGGGATTGGAAACCCTAAAAAATTCGCCCAAAACGTGCCCCAATAAATCCGCCAAAAATAAAAATTGAAAAAAAACGATAGTTGGTTCAAAATTAAAAAAAATAAAATAGGGATATATGGAATTCATGCGCATTTTAGCTCGTTCTTGTGATCCCATTAAAAAACGTCATTAAGCGTTTTCACTCCTTTTTATTGATATTTATGTTTAAACGTCTAAAATATCTAACAATAATTATCTCCTGAACAGAAAATGATTCTTTAAGATAATGTAGTTCAATTCGTTGTTGCTAGTTGAGTCTCACGCTAGGCACAGGTCTTCCTGCATAATTCGGCAAGATAAGCGCTTCATATTGACACACTAACACGCTGCCTCCATATCACATGGGTCATTGCCCGTCTCACGTCCAAATGTGTCAATTATCACGTTAGATTTCTCTCACTACCAATATCGATGTGGGATGCTCCGGTCCAATGCGATCGCTGTAGGTTTTGCCTCGGAACACAAACTCCGAATGGGGAACTTCGTTGATTTGTTTGAATTGATTTTTCGATCCAACTCTCTGCGAAATCCTCGAAGTGAACAGCGCCGACACCAGCTTTGGTCGCTTATGCTTGGAGTCTTCCGGGAGATTCTCCGTTGCTTGACCTTGTTTCAACAGCTTGGCCAACTCAATCGAACACGATACCAGCGTCGATCCGATGCCTTTGCCTTCGAATTCAGGAAGCGTAGCTAGGAACATGATTTCAAACAGACAATCAATGTTAAACTTTCCAAACAGGTCCACCTTGCCGTCCATGGTGATCATGTACGTCATAAGATTCTTTGAGCTCTCCGATATACAGTGCTGATCACGAAACGTTTCGAAATAGTTGAGCTCGCCCGGTGCACTTGGCGTCTAGAATAGTAAGAAAACGCAATTCATCATAATTAAAAACGCTAATCGTTTGTCAATAGTAATGTAATAGAGCCAATTTGTTAAACTGCTGACATAAAAAAATCGAAGTTTATAGTGGTAGTCAAATATTAAAAATGATAACAGAAGGCGATTGATTGATTTGAAGAAGAATTATTGAAGGAGATTATTGATGGCAAATATTTGACTAAGAATGGTCCAATGACATACATATATCTATTCAGTTTGGGGCCGTCCATTAATAACGTTATAGGTTATGGGGGTTTGAGTTTCGATAAGTGTCTTCTTCTTCTTCTTGGAATTATTTCCTCTCACTGGGACAGAGCCTGCTTCTCAGCTTAGTATTCTATGACCACTTACACAGTTATTAACTGAGAGCTTTCTTTGCCAAAGTTGCCATTTTCACATTCATATATCGTGTCGCAGATACGATGATACTCTATGCCCTGGGAAGTCAAGGAAGTTTCCATCACGAAAAGATCCTGGACCAACCTGGAATCGAACCCAGACACTTTCAGCATGGCTTTACTTTTCAGCCGCGGACTCTAAGCAATCGGCTAAGGAAGGCCCCTGAAAACTGCCCTATCATATGAACAAATACTTTGTAACGTTCTTTATTCGTGCGTCACGTTTTCTAAGATAACGTCTTGGTCGGTAGTATGACTGTACTGCTAGAAGAAACATACCATTCCAATATATTTTAACTTTTAAACAAATCTATTTAGAAGTTTTGTCAATCACACTCACTTGTAACACATTGAACGAAACGCCCACGATTCGGTCACTGGGCACATGTCTTGCAATCAGAGAAGTTCCACTGCGTCCCACATCCAGACACAGTTGTTCCAAATCAAGTTGAGCTTGCGGGTCGAGATTCACCTCCGCTCCAATGCAAACGGTTTCATTGAGAAAAAATGACTTCCGCAAAACGTCCATCGACTGCTCACGGTACTTTTCATCGAAATAAATTATCTCGATGTCGCCGTTGCTGCACTGGCCCCACACTTGCACCGTTTTCGCAGTCATGATGACAGTTGAGTGAAATGTGAATGGAATCACGTCCCGCACGAGGCAAGTTGTTCCTCTTGACTGAGCGATAGCTGAATCTAAACTGACCACAGTCTCTATCAGCAGAATGCTTTATCAATTTGCTGAATTACATATATGTGTGTATTGTCATTTGTTAGTAATGTAAAATACAGTATGCAATAAAGGAATATGGGGTCCGAATCAATTTGATGTTGTACGGTGCTATTGGGTTTAAAAATTTAATGAGATTGAGATTTCTTACGCGCCATATAATTATTTTTGTTTATTTTCATAAACAATTCATCATTCAACATTCATCATAAATCCTAAAAAATGTGTTACGTATTTAATGGACAGTCCCTTAATGGTAGGAAATGTAGATCTAAAACTGCAAAATATTTATTTTGCATTTTTTTTTCTTCCAAAACTCAAAACCTCCTCAAAACCTTTTTTTACCTTTACACATTTAAGTGTCACATTGTAGATCAAAGGTGTAGAATCGAGATGTGTTTTGATAGTTTCAGAACATTTTTCTATTATAAACCTGTTACAAATGTGTAGGGGCTTCCCTTAGAGTCCATAATGCCATTTGGCATAACGACTATTTGGCATAATCTGAAGAATACATTTTCACATATTATTTTGTTATTATTGGATTCGTTTATTATCTGCTTTAATCAATTTTATGTCGACTTCGCATCTAAAAAGCAAAATTGAATCACGTCCGAGTACCGACCGGCAATTTCCAAGTCATGGTTATAGCTATTAGTACTTACTTGGGATTATTCCACACTGAACCGAGTAATCATGTCAGATTTATCTGAAAACACATATAGGTTTTTTCCATATAGCTTTTCACATAACGCTCATCAATTTATCACATAAACTTGAGAGATTTGATTAGATTCATCTGATAAAACACATACACTTCATGCAAACTGAAAATAAAAACCATTGGATGTTGTCAATGAATGTAGATGACAAGTATTAGTATTGCCAGTGATTTCATTTCAGTTTTTTTAGTAGAATTTAGAAAACAATATAATTATAAATGAACAAAAGTTTATTTGATAAACTATCTGCGTTGGCCTGATGATTTAGTTACAATCAATTGAGTTTGACTTAGATTTCAATCGAAAATATAATGTTTCTATATTACATACAGTATTGGACAAAACATTTGCAACATTTTCGATTTCCCATACAAAATGACCAACTTCGGAAAGCTAGATCTCAGTTATTTATGGACCGATTTGAATGAAACGTTCACAGAACATCAGATATAACTTGAATTTTAACATATATTTTTGAATAATTTTTCCAATCACGAGTTTATAAGTAATAACGGTTTGACTAAAGTGTAATTTTCGACGAAAAATTCAAAACTTTTTATCTCAAAATCTGATAGCCCTACACAAAAACTGTCTTTAGCAAACTTATTCATCTCGTCAAAATCTACAACTTTGCTGAAGATACCATGAAGCTATTCCTTCAATATGTTTAGTTATGTCAATTATACAAAATTCACTTTAGTCAAACCGTTACTGCTTTCCAACTTGTGATTGGAAAAATCACTCAAAAATATATGTTAAAATTCAAGTTATGTCTGATATTCTGTGAAAATTTCATTCAAATCGGTCCATAAATAACTGAGATATAGTTTATCAAAGTTGGTCATTTTGTATGGAAAATCGAAAAAGTTGCAAATGTTTTGTCCAATACTGTATACATCATAATGGGTGAATAAATTATGCATCAAACACGTTGGATAGCCAGCCAACTTTCAATGAAAGTGAAGTCTCCTGTAAATTCATGTCAAAAATTAATTTACATTTTTTTAATTCAATTAATAAATGTTTAACTTACTTTTCTTCCATATATTCGATTCCTATTCTACAATTCCAGTTCATATCGCTT
Organism: Aedes aegypti; assembly: GCF_002204515.2. Lineage (NCBI taxonomy): Eukaryota > Metazoa > Arthropoda > Insecta > Diptera > Culicidae > Aedes > Aedes aegypti. Next base: position 172,555,332 of record NC_035109.1, read on the forward strand.
CAAATCAAAACATTCTTTAATCCCCCACAATTAAATCTTGAGAGCCATACCGCCATCACGGAAGTACGAATAAAATACGAAAAAAGACTGAATTTTCACATCGGCAAATCACATAGCATTCATCGGATTACATACATGTTTTTTGTTCATATAGAATCCACAGTGTTGGTAAATGAATGGTATGAGATATCATAATGTGTTTTATGTCTTCTTTAGATGAATATCAATAGATGCACATAACATGAATCAGATTTCAATTATTGCAAGGGTATGTGAGGTTTTCAATACTTTCTATGATATTTCTTGGTTCAGTGTACGAGAATGAGGTGAGACTTCAAGACTAACAATTGAAAAAGCCTCATCTCCAAAAAGTAAACAAAGAGAAAAACGCAATCTTGTTTTGTCAAACAATAAATCAAATTTTTATCGCTGCACAAATTGATTTACAACCATGAATATTCATTACTATCATTTTTGCCAAAAATCCTACTGAAAAAACGAGTTGAAGGAAATGAGGCTTTTATTTCATCAAAAGACATTGAGCCCTTTTCATTTGTGCCCATAGACGCCGGCCGACGCTGATGAGGCCAGTGAGTTGACGCCTTTGTTTACTCTAACATGTGTTGAGGCCTTCTAGTTGTGGCTTATTTTTTCACCATCTTCAGATGTGGCCTTTTGAAAATCATTCAAAATTCGTGATAAAATACAATAATTGAAGTGTAGAACAGTATTGCGTAGTAAAACAAGGTACATTTGATCTCTGCAAAAATATCGAGAAATATCGCGATTTGAATATATGTTGTAATAAATAAATGAGACTGCTGGTAGAGGGATTCATAAGGAATACGTTGAGAATTGATAAAAATGTAACGTCAAATCCAAACGGTAAACAAAAATTTATATAGTTACGGCAGTGAAAAACATATTTTTTCCAATGTTTTAGCCTTAATTTTTGATGGTCTTGTAAAGGATAGTAAAAAGCATAGTAAATAGTCAAGTATTGTGGAAATTGTTTAAGTATTTTGTTTTATTCCTCAGGTTAGAAAACTAACTAAGCTAAGCTAAGCTTATTCTTCAGGTAAGAAAACAATAATTGGAGTCATTGATCGAAGAGCTAATTTTGAGATTCTCTACAAAACAAATTCATGTATTGAAGTAATTTCAATAGCGCATATTTGAAAATTTACCAACTTGAAAAGGCGTAATTTTCAAGCATCCTTCGACGATTTACTACTTTTCTCAGAGATCTAGTTCTTGGATGGCAGTTTCAGAAGTTCAAATATTTGCTGAGTTATGTTTTGACCTATTTTCACCAATCTGACATATTGTAACCTCCATCGACGGAAACTAAAAGTGATATTTAAAACAAAAATTAAAATTAAGATTTTCTAGAATTGGAACGTAATTTATGCACCTACTTGTAAAATTTATGAATTTGAAATCCTGTGCACAAATTAAAACAAATTTTGGAGTAAGTTATCCAGCCTCAAAAAAGAAAATGGGATTATGTCTACCCTATCTACTCAATATAAAAAAGATGCTTGTTTCGCAAATGTCTATGACTTAATCAAAAACTTCATATTTTAATCGACTGAGTTAAAGGATTACTCTTAACTTTCCAATAATGCAAGCCGCAAAATAAAAAGAAATTATTCCTAGACTCATATAAAACTATTGATTTCTACGCACACAACTTTTTTAATGAAAGCTTCGGAACCATTGTGCAGTGTGTTTTTTAAACCATAATGCAACGTATGCAGTGTTCACACGGAAGAGGGGTGATAATTTAACCCCAAATGTGCGTACATTTTAAAGCTGAACCATCCTCGGGAAACTGTATCACCCTTCAAAAAGCAACTCGAAATAATCCGACGGTTTCAAATTAATTCCTGATGAATGGAATTAAAATTGCTTCAATTGAGTGCAAAGATTAAAATCACCGTTTCGCGTGTTATTTTTTTAGATCAACTGTAAGGCATTCAACTTTAGGGATCGATTTTGGCGGAAAAGTTTTTCAATTTAAGATTTCTCCTCTCGAATCTTCTTTACTGATAAGGTGATTATAAACATATGTTTTTCAAACCTACATCACAAAGGATCAAAATTCAAAATTGAAGTCAAACCTATTTTTCTGAATATATTGAATTTAGATGTTCTGCTCAGACATCACATCCACATCGACGACACACCGTTGCACTGTTTATTCAGGTGATGCTCTTTTTATAATTTGGAAAACACTAGGGGAAATTTGTAACCACTGAACAAGCAGCATATTTCGGTGTCCTCATACCTACCCGTTGAAAATCGTGAGCAATAATTGCCTACCAGTTAGCGAGACGCAGGGAATCCTTTTCGACACGCGTTGATATTAACTCTTCCTCGTGGAGAATCGTTTGCCAAAAAGATTTTCTTTTAATGCAAACTAATGATGGTCTGGTTGTATTTTTCGTTAAAGAAAATTTATTTACAATATTTCAACATATAAATGAGATTAAAGAAACGACTAGAATTGTTTCACGCACATTGATTGATTCTCATATGATAAATGAACCATGCCTCGTTGCATTGCATTGTCTGACTATCTTCAATTTGGGGTGACGACCTGCCCCTCCTAAACCAACCCATTGGAGTATGACGATGGGCCAGCTGCGATGTTCCGTTGATTGCTTCGAGGATCCTCCGGCCGCCAGATCCGTGCGAAATAGCGACCATTAGCGTGGCGATCACCTTTCCGATGCCACGAAAGCGAGTGAACCTGGCCGCTGCCACCTGCGCGGAAAGGGAAAGATAAAAATTATTATTTGCTTTGCTATGAGCTTCCTGTCCCTGATGCACGGTGGTCCAGAGATGGTCAAAAGTAAAATGAAATGAAGTTTGCAAATCCATACATTGCTATTTTTCCTTGATTTATCTAGTTTTGAATAGTGTAGCATACCAGTTGGATCCATAACCCAAAATAAAACCCATATTGTAAAATAACACACATCAACCATCCTAGCACCAAAGCAATGACCAGGCAATTATGCAATCACAAACGGCACATATGGAAGTCATTAACCACCGAGGTACATCGTTCTATCGGCTCACCTTACCTCCCTCGGTGAGGTCCGGAGCTGGTTGCAGGCAACTCGGAGGAGTCAAATAACAAGCCAAGCCAAAGTGATCGCGACAAATAACCGATATTGCTTAGCATGCAAAGATGAACTTTTTGGTCACATTGTCAATCCAGTTGTCTCACCTATGCAACAAATTACTCTTTCTATCATACACACTTTAGCAAACTGTTCAAGACCTCGAAAATGTATAAAAACCTTTGAACTGCAATAAACGAGACGATTTTGATACATTAGCTCGACCCAATTGGACGTGTCCAAATTTGGCCATCGACCACTAATTGAAGAACCCTTAAGCGACCCAACTGGCAGACGTCAGGTTGGCTATCGTTTAGCAAGTAAAGTCAAGTTCGTCGCGATTCAATTAAGAACAGCGAGGTTCGCAAAACCACGTTGTATCGCGGCGTACCAGTGATCGCAGCGTACCAGTGATAAGTGACCTAAAAGTGATAAGTAACCTAAATGGCGACGTACGAGTGATAAGTAACCTAAAATAGTAACTCCCCATATTTATCTTCAAATTGATTGGTGTACATTTTGATTTTTCATTTCAGGTAGAGATATCAACAAAAATTTACACCTTGCTAGCATCCATTAATGAGCATAACAAGTTATCTCCCTCTCAATTTTTTTCAATAGAGCTGAAACAAGTTATTTATATAAAATTAAATAAAAAAAATCATATATATATAATGCCATTTTCCACTCATTAACAGAACATCTTAAGTCCATACCAAAAAAAAACTTAATTAATCCATATAAAATTACTTTCAAAAGAGCAACTAGGGTTCAAAATGAACTACGGTCTAACATCGATTTGAACAAAACTTGTACTTTTGCTCAAATTTTGTATAAAGTGCGGCCACTGTGTGTGATGTTTCACCAGTTGGGTGTCGTCGTCGCCCCTTCCAACATTCTTTAAAATGTAGGTTCTCGCTTTCCCATTGAGAGCAAATTAATGCTCGAACACTCGTGTTTGCATCGAGTGTTTACAAATCCAATTTAAGTGATGTTCTAATACGGCCAGCATTAGCGAAAATTATTTACTCAGACAGCAGCGGGAGAGCAACGGATGCTTTCCCATGCATGCTGGCGTTCGTGGGAGGGGAAGTGAGATGGTGTATTCCTGTCGTATTGTTCTAGTTTGTCTGTGTTGTAGGATGATATAGGATTGATGATATGTTGCTATATCAAACAACAGATAAATAGGATAGGTTTACCAGTTATGGACATAATGGTTCCCTGTTTCTCCATAAGTGATAATTTTTTTTTCAAATTTTTAATCATTCTGTGTGTTTTAGTAGTTTGATATCAAATGAATCTTGATGTTAAAACATTCAAAAATATTCAAAATGGGAAAGTTTTCGAGAAAACACATATAACCAAATACGGAACCACTTATGGCTATAACTGGTACACTTTCCCTATCTTGTTTAATTCTTGCTACATGTATATATCCTCTAATGTATTGAAGAATGTAACGTAACTAAATTTTGTGCTTCAATTAGAATGGAAGTACAGGATTTGGCCACATCATCAGTAGTTGCAATAGTGGATTATACATCATTTCATGTAGTGAATCATCATCATGATAGAGCTGCAAAACATCCATATGATAGAGCTCCATTTATAGAATCGTAAAAAACTTCAAAAGATAATAACAATAATTCATTGACCATAAATTTGAAAATCTCATAAACCTTATTTGGCCATAATGTTACTAAATTGGCCACTCTCATAAATGGTCGGTGTTCAGACAGACTGGACCAAGTATTTTTTCATGATACGACGAAAACGTTCCCCAGACATGCAAAATATCAATTTGCTGTAATAATGGAACTTATCTGTTTGATGATACATCTGTATCAAAAAAGCATCAGATTTGATGGAGTCCTTGACGTATCTTTAGAACGCCACAATATCGTCTAATTAATTTTAAGTGAAATTTGAGACGAACTTACACGTCTTCTCTGTGAGAATCGAACGACAAATGACAAATTTGCCTTCAATTTGTCCATTTAATCCAATCGCAAGGCAGGGAATGTGTACCAGTTATAGCCATAGTGGTTCCTTATTTGGACATATGAGAAATTTTCATAACTTTCACTTTTTTAATCTTTTTGAATGTTCTAACATGAAGATATATCTTAAATCTAACAACTAAACACACAAAGCTTTCAAAATGTGAAGACATTCAATTAATCACGTAGGGGGGTCCGTAGCCTTGAGGTTACGCTTTCGCTTCATAAGCGGAAGGTCATGGATTCAATTCCCAGCCCCTCCAAAAAATAACCCGTCCAGCCACCAGAAGACGCCGCACGGAGGACCGTGCTTTTTTTTTCCAGTGTCGGGGACATATTACCACTGCGACCATTTATTTGATCTTTTGTGGTGTCATCCTCTTTGTTTTTGCCGCGCTGAGAGGACTCATCACTATAAGAAGTGACTATCCACCCATCAGTTGGCGTGTATCCCAATCAGGTACTGCATTCCGTATGAAATTTAGTACCTGTTTGGGATGAGAGTTCCAGATTTCCCAAGGCTCTAATAAGCCTTTTTCTAGATATCTACAACGGGACCGTGCTTAGGGGAGCACATCCATCCTCCGTCAGTATCAGATGGTGACTGAGACAAACTGACCCACTTCGCAGGCAGCTAGCCTCAAACGACTCAGGAACACGGCAAAACGAACCACCGCAAGAGCAATGGACTATGGCTTATGGAAATCGATTGGACCAACAGCAGAGAACTCTCCTACCTGCTCGGTGTGAGAGCAAAAGAGCAGAAGAGAGTGAAAGCAGATGTAAATATAGATTGGCTAAAAATAGAACTGTATCGGTAAGGAAGATACAGATAAACTGATTCCGGCACAGTAGTGGCCACGAGCACGGAGTGCCTTTATAAAAAAAAAAAAAAAAAAGAAAAAAAAAAATTAATCACGTATGGCGAAATAGGGAACCACTATGTCCATAACTGGTACACCTACCCAACATATGTAATGTATAGTTTTTCGATAGTTGTTAAAAAAACTTCCGCTCTGCTGGTTAGCCGTAAACAATGAATCATAAAAAAAAATCAATTTTTTAAATTGAATATTTCCTTGGTGACTGATGAAAGTCGATGCATATATTCTACCTGAATTGCAATGTTTTGAACACGAACTGTAGAAACAATCGTTTCACTCAGTTTTCTTTAGCAAATCGGTGTTCCGGTCACTCATAAGGTTTTTTTTTTTTGTTTTTAGGGCTTGCATTTTTTTTAAGTTACGCTATCTAAATACAGGATCAGAAGCAGTAGCGTAGCTATGGGGGTGCGGTGGGTGCGGTCCGCACCGGGCTCCGGGTTTTTAGGGGCCTCGAAATCATGGTGAACATTTCTCATAGCATTAGAAATTGAGTTTTTGACACACTGAAATGTATCGGGGCAAGGAAAACCGGGTTTGCAGGGCCTCTGTATTAGTAATGAATAGGGGCTTCTAGCTATATCATCTAGTATATTAATAAAGGTAGCATTTTTTTCAATGCTATAGAACAGTACTTTTGAACAGAACATCGTGGATTTGAATTCAAAAATACATTGTTCTGTTAATCATCGAATATCAGGGGGGCCTCCATACTTGAGCCTGAGGCAGCCATGAAATGGTTTGGAAACATTTGATTATGAGCCTTATCCTGAACTAAACCGAAATGAATATTTGAACAGAATATTTTATACATTCATGAAAAGTATATTTCGGTAACGCGAATGAAGATCTCTAAAGTCTCTTTTTTACGCAAAACATCTAATCTATCGAAAGTCTCTTTTTCCTTTTTTCGCATTGCAATGAATCTTGACCCAGAGATTACTACGTGACTACTCCATAGGTCCATAGATTTTCATCTTCATGAATGCTTCTAGAGATTTATTCAGAACTCTCTTCAGGAATACGTACAAAGACTTCTTCTGAGATCCCCCAAGCATTCTTATTCTAAATTATCTCAGAACTTCTAATAACGATTTCTCTAGGAATTACAACGAGTTACCCTAAAAATATTACTATAGAAGTTATAGAAGTTATTACTCCATTAATTCATCCAGAGATTATTCCACAAAATCATTAAGTAATTTTTCCATGAATTTTACAATAAATTCAACCAAGGATTCTTCATCATTTTTTTTTTCATAAATAAGGATTCCTTCCTTCTGGAATTATGTTTGAACTAAATTCTACTTGGATTCTTCAATTTAAAAAAATTATTTAGTATTTGAACACACAAAATCCTAAAACAATTGGTCCTGTAAATCCTAGAAGAGTTCCACTCGAGATATCTCAGGACTTTCCTGGTACAAATTTTGGTTGGATTATTTTCCAATTATTTCAATATTATGTAGTTTTTCTGAAGACTCAACCAAGACTTTTCCAAGGGTTCAGAAGAGATCTTTGAAGGACTTCTCTTTTGTAAGGGAATTGTAGTTTTTCGACTGGACAATTTAGCTATCTGAGGATATTTTTCGGCCTTAGCAGTCTTGAATAACGGCGAAAACAAGTTTGCCTTTACATCCGACGGTTTCGGTTGTTTTATTCAACCTTTATCAAGAATTCTAAAAAGATCGAATAGTTTCTTATCGGTTTTTAACTCTATCCTACCATTACTTACAAAGACGCGTTTCGTTGTTAAGGAAAGGGTGGGGAAGGGGTGTTCTACACACGGTCCTCATCTAATGGCGACCCACTGTGGCTAGAAGTGGGATAAAAATCACATTCACTTATCTCCTTATTTGGATTTTGTCTCCTACTCACTGTGCTTGTATCAATATTTTGGGAGTACACTGTAACCGGTTCTGTTGAGCTTTTGTGTATAAGCTTAATTTGTACTTGAACTTTTATAGTTTTAGCTGTTTTTTTTTCACCTACGCTTTTTTATCGACACTTTCTGAATTATAGTGGTTTGTACTGATGTGAATCTTGTTTCCACACACACAAACAAGATTCAAGATTATTTGGGAAGTCTGTGAAGGAATCGTTTAATGTACTTCTGAAGAAATATTCGCATTAATAGTTAAAACAAACTTGTTGTAAATATCTAAATTACATTCAGATGAAATTTCTGAAAAAAATGAAATCCCTCAGAAAGTTTTAGATAGACGCTTCGAGAGTGGTGGGAATGCTTGAGTAATCCTTATCGAAATGTGGTTCCTATTTAGTCTCCTATTGGTTTCATTTTTCAGGCATGTCGTCTTTAATCTTCCCTATTTTAGACACTTAGCCGCTATTAGCCCTGAAGTGGTTGTGTCGGTAAATTACTCTTCATTAAATGACATTTTGATTTCTAAATAAAAAATAAATTGAATTCTATTTGTTTATGAAAATTGAGCGATGTTGATGTTTTTTATCGCATAATATAGAACAGACTGACTGTACATGTGAATAATTGCTACTCAGTGAATGGACGGAACTGCACAGTATTTTTTTTGTCGATTTCGTGATTGGAACAAAATAGCGTTATGTTTGTTAAAACTAGTTCAACCATCAAAATGAATTTATTTGCGGTGTTACGACCTTTTTTTTCGTTTCCATAAAGTAATTTCACATGAGGCATGTTGAATTTGATTCGTTACTGTCATCATTATTATGATTGATACACTCCCTCAACTACGGAACGCATTTTGTATGGCAATGTTACTTTTGACTCTCCAAAGAGCGTTACGTATTTTGTGAACGGTGCCATTTGTTTGTCACGCAACTATTATTTGTGACGCTACCGTGTAACGTCTTTGTTCTTTCCAAATTCTCGCGCTACGCAACATAGCTAATAAAAATCGTTTCGTGTTATACAAATTCTTCTATGTTGTTGGAACAAAATTTAAACAAAACTAATCGTGAATAATTTGTGTGCTTACACTTCTATAGTGAATGCACACTTCGCTAAAACTAATGCAGACAAAGTATCTGCTGATTAGGCATAAATCTGTGACATTGATCACCGATTGGACGTGAATCAGAATTTTAACTTCAGTGTATATTATTGAATTCTGTTATAACATTTACAAACTCTGTGGATTCAGTGTGAACTGTTGCAAAATTGGATTGGAAGTTATATTTATCATCGAAGTAGGAGGGAACATGGAGAAGAAAGCAATGAGGATTTCATATTAGCTATGCTGCGATCATGACATTATCAATGGAACAAGGATGTTACCGGGTAGAGAAACAATTAATAGTTGCGTAACAGACAAATGTTCACAAAGACGTAACGCTCTGTGGTCAGCCAAAAGTTGGGTCAAACGGTATGACTCAAACCAATAAAAAATCCATACAAACTGCATTCCGTAGGTGAGGGAGTCAAAAATAATAAAAATATCTGTAATGTATCAAAGCAACATAACTCATATGAAATATCGTGATGAAAACGAGAAAAAAGGTCGCACATAAATGCATTTTCATGGTTTAACTAGTTTAAACAAAACAATTAATAGACCGATACCAGCCAAAAGTTTTTGGTGCCATTTGAAAGTATCTGAAAGTATCTCTCAGAATCGCAAACCGTTATGTGCGTCTATATGTATGCGTTCGACATTAGTTTGAAAAAAGTCGCATTAAAATTGATTATTTGAAAATATTTTTTTTACCATAAGAGATAGCAAAAGTTGCAATGTTCATCGAATACATGTGGTTTTGGTAGTTAAACTATTTTGCATTAACTCTAGTGGAATTAAATTGTACAGTACTAAATTCGGGTTCTAATTTATTTTTAGATATTCCACTAAACAGCTCGAAAATTTATTATACATAATATTTTATTTTTATTTCGTTCCACGCAATGAAAATTCAACCAAATCTCAATCGATTTCGATAAGCGAAAGTTCCTTTTTCGAACCACCATAACTTTTCTAACATTGCCTTTGAATTGAGCTAATAATCTTAAAAAAGAAACTATTGCCCCACTTGAACTTTTACCCCACTTTACTCTATTAAGTAGCGATATGCAACTTGCGAACAGGGTTCACAGAACGTTTATCCGTTTAGGATACCTGTACAAAAAAGTAACTAAATTTTAGTTACTAAAATGAATCTCAGTTACTAAAGGGTCCATTACTAGCATTAAAATCCTAAATGCGTAAAATGGGCGTAACATCAAGGAACAAATCAATAAATTTGACGAATAGTGGACTAGAAAATCAATACCTATATGAAGGTTTTTCATTTTGTGGCGATTCACCCCAAGTTTACGATATATTTTTACTTGAAGCTGTTTCATATGGGTTGCCATTTTGAGATTCTCCATTCGATGCAGAATGAACATTTTTCCGTGACCATTTCCATTCGCCACCAGCAAATTGAAGAGATGCCGAACATGCGCACAAGAACCCCAAAAACTTGGCCCAACCTCCTCGGAGAGATGGGAATGCGTGTGTAATGCGACTTGTTGTTGGGGGAAAAGAATGTATCACCCACCCACCTATCTGACTGCCCGATTCCTATCTACCCGAACAGGAACGAATAACTCGCTCCTATCTATACATACCATATTTTAGTATCATACCATACATAAGTATTGGTCAGGAGTCCAAGCATTGTCCACCCCTCAATTTGAGATTGAGGTATTTGAAAGCTAATGAGGACTGCTTAAGATTGATTGATTGACACCTTTTTATAGGGAAATGCAGCAAGAGGCTGGTTCGTCTCCGCTCACTGCTTTATTGTACAACTATTGAAAAATTTCATTTCTATATGAAAATTCATCATGTATTAAAAAGACATTGTAATACCTGATCCAAATATCAGTTTGGTATGTGTAGAATATGCATGAGAAAATTATTCGAGATATTTTACCTCTTTTTCAGGGCTCTTTCATACCTTATTTAGGTGGTATGTAATGAAAATTATATAGTATGGAATACACTAGCTTGGTATGCTTTGGCAATTTTCTTCTGCTCGGGTATTCAAGGTGGTTGACAGCTACTACAATCGGCAGTGGATACCTACTTGCCCCTCGACTATATTTACGGCGGATATCGATCGAGGCGTGGGAATCGCCGCATCGATCTGCAGGTGGTCTGGATTTAAATACATCTCTCTGTTTCGGTTTGTTCAGCAACATCGAAGGGAAATGTGATTGATGGACTAATTAATATTTCAGCGAGAGTAGACATGTCAAACATTGGTTTCTTTATCGTAGAATTTTGAAGCTGTTGGCTACTTCTTTCGCTGCATGCAGAAAATGATTTGCAGCATTTCATTTCGATGTTTCGTGTCAAACTCTCATCGGACATTTACAATGCTTCGAACACCAGCTGCATCGAAACTTTTCTATATGGTGTCAACATTTGCTTTAATTTGAACCATATTGGGGCAACCAGAAAACACGCTGTCACTGTAATCGACGATTCCGTGCGCCATTCCTACCATTCATTCGCATCGCACAATATCATGCCGGGAGAAATAGATGCACTGAATTAGTTACGGTTTACGCTTAATTTAGCTGCTCTATTCAACAATCATTATTCCCGTGATCCATATGGGCTGCGGCAGGGGTTTCCATGTCCGTTGACTGATGGACCATTCAATGTAGGCAGGTATTTTTTATATACAAAAATTTGAAAAAGGAATTATTCATCAAATTCTCATGATCATTTTTCAAATCTTCCGCATTCTACTCGTGTGGTAATTCTGAACTATTGCATGCAACGTTACACAATGAAGTGCGTAAATCCTCATTATTCTATTAGATTGGCAAAGTGGAGTCCGAGCTAACGATTTTGAACGGTTTGGAAAAGTCTGAAAATTGGTTTGACTGACAATTTTGTTTTGACAAATTACAGGCCTGAAATCAACCAGACAAAAACCCAAATTTTTTCAATGTAGCTTTCTAATAACTCCACAGTATCCACAGGCATCCTGTGATTATTTCAAATAATGGTTATAAATAATAATTCTTTCAAATAATTTATGATTGTTTCTTGAGATTGCTGTAAAGTTTTAGTCAGAATTTTTCCCTATATTCCATCAAAGGTTAATACCTTTTTTATAAAGCACAAGCAATTACTTCATGATTTTGTTTAGGAATTTTAACAAATTATCCAGTGTCCACTACTTTAACGTTTTCTCTAGCAATTTTCTAGTATTCCTCTACGGATTCCTCCAGGAATTACACTACAGCGATATTCATATATTTCCTATTAATTTCCTTTATAATTACGTTTAATTATTCCAGACCCATTCTCTTTTCCAAGAGACAATATAAAATTTGTTTCAAGAATATATTGAAAGAATCATAAAATCAAATTTTTATCATGAGATATTCTCTGCATATTACTTTAGAGATTATTCCTGATTATTTGTCTGAGCTTCAGTCGTGAACTCTAATGTAGAAGTTCTCTAGAAAGCCTCCTCTTCTTCTCTCAAGCGAATTTCCAGAAATTCGTTCAGAGATTTATTCAGAAATTTTCCGAAGTCTTCCAAATTTATCAGGGAGTGTTTTTTCGGAATTCTTTCTAGATTTTCTTCAGAATAACTTTTGGTAATTTTTGAAGTTACTATTTAATATCACGAAGAAATATTTCTAAGTAGCTCCTTTTCAAATGAATCCTTAGGTATATTCCAGGTTAAATTTTAAGCGGGATGCTGAAATTATATAATATGAATTACTAGAGACATAACTTACTGGGAAAATTAATTGAGAAAAAATACAATTTTTGCATGTCCTGAAGATCAAATTATGCGCCTCCAGTAAATTGAGGGATAAAGTTGCCAAGGCCGCTCTCAGAAATGTTCCAATACGTAATAGTTTTGAGCTCCAGCTCGCCAATGTTGTAAATATGCTGATTTTTCTGATTTGTTGAAACCAAGGTTCAAACCACGTTTAATTTATTATTTTTTAGTAATTGTAACTACCGAGCATGCAAAAAAACTAATTAAACTTCCATATGAGACCTTATTCGGTTCGATTTGAACGGTTATCGAATTAATCGAGTTACTTTTCCCAGCTTCAAAGGCCGTTGCGGTAAACGTGCAGCTCTTCAGTAAGACTGTGGGTCGTGAGTTCGAATCCCATCCTCAATACACAGAAAAAAAATCCGTTCTCGTATCCGTGAATAGCAGTCATGAACTCGTCAACAAGCAAAAATACACCGTCATATTTATATGAACGCGCTGCCTAGTTCCGAGAACGCTCATGTAAACATAATGGTGGTTCACGGTGTATTTTTGACAGTCCACGTTTTCTAGAACTCTGTTTTGTGTGGTTCGCAAAAATGGTTAATTGGCAACGAAAGCTCTTAATTAAAGTTAAGATGTATCGAAGCCAAATTTCGAATTTTAAAGAGCACATCTAGAGAACCTGACCACCGTACGCGCTGAAAATTTGATCGATTGATCTCCACTAGCGAGTGACAGTGACTTAAATTATCAGCACAAACGCACAGTATTTCGATAGGCCGAAATTGTGAACTTGAAACTTGAACTGATGAAAATCCTGTTAACTGAAAGGGATACTCGTGGACAGGGATTGAATCCTGAGAAAATTGAGAGAATCTCTCACGTATCGCTCTCTGTAACTATCATAACATGCTGCACATTATGAGAGACTGTTTATCGTATACTGCTACAACTTTGATCAGATTGGGGGGATAGTAGCGCATGATAAAACCCCTATAAACATGCTCCAAGCCTGGGGGACACTATTGCTATTGGAAGTTCGTGGATTGTTTATCGTGCCAGTAAAGAAAAACACCTATCCCCAACGGTAAACAAGCGAGAAAAATAGATTTTATCATTGCTCTCTCTTTGGGGCTCTCACTCGCTGCTTCCATTTATCAGAGTTGTTACACCTTGCAATACAATGACGATCGTGGACCGCAACAGATGGGATGTTTTTCTTTGCTTGCTTTGATCGTACTTCATACTCAAATGAGAGCGAATTCTGCAATGCCTGCTCGTGGATAATCATGTCACTATCGACATTGATAACAATTTATGATATATTTTCAATTCCAGAGGGTTTCATCTGCTACCACTTGCCACCCGAAATAATATACGACCAATGAGAATATATACTAAGGTGTGGAAGAAGAAGCAAAGGCTACGTATTAGTAAAGAAAAAACGTAAACAAAAATAACTACGTCACTAATTTACATGGCTTCTTATGGAAGCTCGCTCGGTTGTAGTAGTGAAACATTTTGCACCGTACACGGATGTCACGCACACTAAATGTCTTCTTCCTCACATCGGTATATATTTTCATTGATATACGACCCTCAAAAGAGACTGATATTTGCACTTAAATTACTATAATTGCTTTCCCTTACATTTTAGAATCCTAGTGTCTTCGAAAAAATGATTAATTTTGACTGTTTTTTGGGTGTCGTTCATAAAATACCTCCACATTTTGGAAATGTGACTAGAAAAAGACTAGGTGTCTTTGGCAAAATTGTTTGTATTTAAATTATCTACAACTTTGCCAAAGACTCCATATTTAAAGATCGTCATTTCAGAAATTTTACAGCGCTGCCAACGGAAAAGTTGCGAACTAACATTTACCGCCAATATATGCGCTATTAGAAAATTTTCGTCCGAAGACACCATTCCAGAAAAATCACGTTTATGAGTGCTACTGAATTAAGTTCACGATTTCGGCCAAACGAAATATTGTGAATCGGTTGTCTGGTTTTCCAGTTTTGTGATTTTGAAAATTCGAATTTTGGCTTCGATGCATCTTAACCTTAATAACTGTGGACAGGCATTGGAGAACTCGTTCTCAATTGATTTCGAAGCACGATCAAAGCAAGCGAAGAAAAACATCGCATTTCAAGCGGTCCATGATCGGCAATCACGGTGCCCCGAAAGACAGTTATATATAAAAAAAATGGTCATCAAATCGGAATCTCGACTTTTGAGGTCATTCTGCACCTCAGGGCCAATTTTTTATAAATCCCTAGGAGGAATTCCGAGAAAACTTGATTTGAAATTTTTGACTAAAATTTCAGTACATATAAGCCATATTAAAATTACGCAATAACACTAACAAAAACTACATAATCGTTCAAAACGTTGGCCCAACTGTTCTCAACTGGTATATAGGTGAATACTGACTTGAATATTTCAACAAAAAAAACTTGAATCGTATTTCTTGGGGAACATCTTCCTAGAAGAAGGCTTGTAGGTGTCTTTAGTGAGTACCTGATCGAACTATATTGAATATTATTTAGGATATTAATTAATTAATTGACTCTTTATTATGGGGAAATTCATCCCGAGGCTGATTCATCCCCGATTTAGGATATTCCTATAATTATCTCGTTCAGAATAATGAATGGAATTTTTAGACATATTACCAATTTTCTTGACAAATTGCAGATTCTTCTAAGGCTTTACTTTAGACTGTTGGCTCTAATATTCAGTGGTGAATAAAACATTTGTAACTTTTTCGATTTTCCATACAAAATGACCAACTTTGGTAAGCTAGATCTCAGTTATTTATGGACCGATTCGAATGAAATTTTCACAGAACATCAGATAGTACTTGAATTTTAACATATATTTTTGATTATTTTTTTCCAATCACGAGTGATTTCTTCATGCACAATGGAATAACTTCTTTCAGGAATCCTTATAGACATACTGATAAAATTGTTCAGAAAAATTTTAAACAAATTAAGTAACCCAAAATATTTCTCTGGTTGATTTTTATGAGTCGCAAGTTGTATTGCATCAATCTTCTTAGGGGAATTGTAATGATAGGAAACTTTAGAAGGATCTTAGTAGGAATTCATGAAGTGATTCAAAACAGATTCGCCGAAGAAATATCCGGAGCAATTTAAAAAATATCTTGCGGGCTTAGTCAAGATATTGTGAGAATACAGGAGTATTTTTCAGATATTTATCTACAAATATTCCATGAGTTATGTTCCAAAAGAATCTTAAAAAAAATAATTCTGGGTAGATTCATGAAGCAATTTTCATGTGCTTTTGAAGAAATTATATTTTAAGATTATTAGTTTTGATAAAAACTTTAGACGATTTAATGGAAGATTTTGTGGATGAATATATGTGTAGAAAAATCTATCGCGCATCTTTGCTTAATGAATTTGTTTTGAGATAAGCTAGAAGTAGCTGTGAAATAATATTTTTCGACGAAATCTTGTCAATGTTGAGGTGAATTCTTGACCAAATATTCAAATGATTTCTAGTAAACCCTTTAACAGAAGGATGAATTCGTTGTCCTCTAAGAATTCCGGGAAAGTATGTGCCACATTGGCGGCAATTTTCGTACGCTAGCAGACTTCTTCTTAATCAATTCATAACAGTTTCTAGGCATGGTAGACAGAGTATTCAACTTTACGCTTTTAGCTTAGCTTAGCTTAGACTGACTACACATATCAATGGTTGCTATTCCGTGATTGACCGAAGTCAGTGAAAATGCACAAAGAATCAACTAGAAGTTCGGCTGGGATTGGCCATAATCTTCTTCAGTGTGCATAATTCAGTGCCTCTATTTATACATGGTCAATAACGGCGCCGGCCACGTCCTTGCAGTCAGGTGGGATTGAGGGAAGGAATGTTAGTGTGTAATCTTTGCTATTTGGAGACCGTGTTTGCCTCTGCATCTCCACAAAGGTTACTGGGAGGGATGTTTGTTAATGGGAAGGATCGTTGGGTCACAGGATTCACTTTGATAAGTGATTAGACCATGATAAATAATTATTTGTGAGATATAAACATGCTTATATGTAAATATAATATTTTCATTTGATATGAACAACATCTATGTAGAGAAAAAATATGCCGACACTTGATGTGACGAACGTTTCAAAGTTTGTTGAATAAAGTGAACCTTTTGGAAGTCTACACTTGAAGTGTCGAATCATTCAAAGTTTTTTTTTTAATTACAAAAATAAAGGTAAAAAGAAGAAAGTGTTTTGAAAAAAAATTTAGACATAAATAATTTATGAATCTGAGTTTATGTCGACACTCACAGTGACGAACCATTCATATTTTTTTGAAAAATCATATTTACGTCTCACCGTTGTAACGATTAAGGGTGCAATCATACATATTTTATAGATTAGAAACAGTAGCATAAAACGAGCTCACCAATTGATCCGTCATCCTTGAGCAGCAACAATCCTCTTTGAACTTCACTCGTTTTATAGGCTATATAAAAGCACTCAGAGAAAATAGGCGTGCAACCCGTGAGGGAAAACAACTGACGACTGCTCGGGCTTTCTTGACGCACTGCCCAGGAGCAAGCGTCAACGTCGGAAGATCAAAAAGAACTAATCGAAAGCGGCACTTTTTCACTTTACTCGATCGACGCGCGACATGTTTGATCCTGCCCTCATCGCCGGCCCCCGCAAGAGCAAGCGTCAAGGTCGGAAGATCAAACACAACTCCATGCCATGGAATCGGAAGACCACACACTACTCAGAGTATTCAACTTTACGCTTTTCTTTAAAAAGTTTACAAATTTCGTCTCATTGGAATGATATCAATCAATTTAGAATTTAAATTTTATATGCAGATTCAGTATTGAATTTGAATGATGAAGAAAACATTGTAAAACATTTGAAACCTGCTTCGCCACTTCATTGAAGAGAAACCCCTGGAATAGAGATCCCCTAGATTAATACGAAAACGATCAATTCATCCTGGGTGCTTCGAAAGTATATTTCACCAGTCAACATCAGCCGCAGCACTATAGGGACGGTACTTTCCGTGATGATTCGTTCGACACGGTTCTCAATTTGGTTCGCTTCATAGCGATTTCGTAAACAACGGAACCATAAATGTGACAGATATTCCCTTAATTTCCACCATTTCTGAACCCGTCTTGCATGTGTTTCGTGTGCCAATTTACTTACCTCGTACGATGAACTTTTTCGGAGGTTCTTTCACCGGTGGCCGTTTCACTGTGCCCGGTTCGTTGCCGTTTTTATCCTTTCGCAGCATCTCCGCCAGAAAGGAGATGTAGCTGATGGCGAGCTTCAGGGTGTCCACTTTGCTGAGGCGCTTCTCGTATGGAAGGGTTGGGATGTGTGTCCGTAGGCCCTCGAATGCTTCGTTGATGCTTTGCATTCGGCGTCGCTCCCGGAGGTTCGCTGCTTGTCGCTGTTGAGCCTGCTGGGAGGCACATTTCGGGCGACGGTATTTCGACGATCGAGTGGAGTAAATTCTGCGAAATGGAAATGAGGAAAGATATGATATAAGGGCTTGTACACAATTTTCATAACGCCAAAAATGACCATTTTTGACCATGAATATATTTTTTTTAATTTTGTATGAACTGTAACATCTTGAAGACACCCACCCACCCCTTCAGTGTTATGAAATTTGTGTATGGGCCCTAAGTAATTATCTTCATAAAAAAAAACAAACTTCTAAAAAAGTAAAAATATTTTTGTCTATTTTGTCTTGTTTTGAAGGTTATTTATTGCGTTTCAATTTCATATATAATATAGTAAGCCTAGGCTACGAAAGCCAATCCGTACTATCCGTATATGGAGAGTAAGCATGATCGATTTCTCTTCATCGATTCTCTCTTCTGTGAATAAAGGTGACAAGATGCAAGTTTGTCAGCATTTTTCACCTCAGGACGCCAGATTGCATCGCTGCCAAGCGGTTTGAAGTGAAAAAATGCTGACAATCTTGCATCTTGTCACCTTTATTCACAGATGAGAGGATCGATGAAGAGAAATCGATCATGCGGCTTACGCCCTTATTCCAGCACACGCTGGATATATTGGACGACGACTGAGTAATCGCGGTGGGCATATTATATAATAGTGGGTGGTAACAGGTGTCTAATACGAAATATTCAAATATATCAAATATTTGCTTGAAACTGTGAATTAAGTACAAGTAATTTATGTTTTTCGATTTTACGTATGCAAAAATATTTCTCTTGAAATAGTGAAATCGAGTCAAATTCGAACCCTTTTTCAATTTGAACCGTCAAGCATTGTTCAACACTAGTTTTGCTGTAAGAATCCCATGCTCGACATTTTTTCTAGAGCTTAGTACTGACTCCATATTTTGTAATAATATACTCCGTACTTAAATTTATCGTACACACTTAGAAAAAAATCATTGAAATTTATATCATTTGTGCTCGACTTCTTAAAGCAAGTAATATGACGTAAATTTATGTTACATGTGACGTAATTTCCCGTTACATTAAACTGAATATTGTTCGGATCACAAAAATGTTCAGTCACTTTGGACTTAATTTTACCAAAAAATCGTATTTTTAAGTTTAAATACCAAAAAAATTACGTCATTTTTTTCCATCGTGTATTCTGCTCTCCATGCTATTTAAGTCATATGAAAAATTAGTTTCTTCTTAATGTGTTCTAACGAGTTTCAGCCAGTTTATATGAAAAAAAAATCATGGTGGTTCTACTATTATTTTGAGCGATTTCACCTGGTGCTTAACTTTTTAGCCGGTAGTAAGAAAATTTTTAATCTTTTGATATTGAAATTGAGTATATTTGTAGTTCACTGTCAAAATTTCATGTCAATTGCTCATATGGAAACAAAGTTACAGCATGCCAAAGTTGAGTATTTTGTATGGAAGTCGGCTTTTACTACTATTATTCTGAACATAACTGTACATATATCCAAAATGACAGAAAACAAAATGCTGACATTTCAGTCAATTTTGTCGAATTGATTTATTTCAAAACCCTCAATATTATATTTGTTTGGCTAAAAATGACCATTGCAAGATTTTCTGGTCATTTTGTATGAAGATGCCCATTTTAAGTACAGTTTCGGAACCCCGTTTTTGGTTACAAAAGACTTTTTTCATCATAATAAATCACCGATTATGCGAAACATCAAATAACATGGATCAAGCAGATGTTTTTTTTTTTTTTTTGAAAGTTTGATTCCATTGAGAATCCTGGAAGGAAGGATGAGAATCCTAGAAATTTTCTGATGAATCCTCTAAGGGGCACGGTGCTCCAATTACCGTTATTATCAAACAAAATATACCATTCAAACGGCAGTCAGCAGTTGATTCCTTACGTTGTTTTGCACCTCTGGGCCGATTTTGAAAAAAATCCTTAGACAGAATTTTGAGTTACGCCCTTTTGAAGTTTATATGATAGAAATCACTTAAAATATGCCATTTTTACTTGTTTAAACAAAGAGATTATACAAAAAAATGTAGTTTTGATTTTTTATCTGGTTTTAGATATTGAAAAATATTTTCATAAAAAAAATTCTAGACCGACATTTGAAAAGGGCCAATGCTATGTTTAGTTATTACTTATCAACCAATACACGAACAATTATATCTAACAATCTCACGCCTGATAGTGATTTTAGGAAATTGTCCAAAGCATTCAAATTTGTATGAAAAATTCTTGGACAGGATATGCAGATACGCCCTTTTGAAATGTATGGAAAGAATATGGAATATGGGATATGGTGGATTCTGCTCCATCTGTAATCAATGGTTAGCTAGATGCATACATAATCATTACACTTTTGCGGTTGTTCTTATTTCATTCAATTTAGCAAGTTGCATAGAAGTAATGATTCAAATTGTATTCAAATGTAACGCAAAATTTTCCAATTTGAGACCCCTTTTCTTCCCCCACGTTACAGCTTTTGTATGGAAAATGTATGAACCGTAACACTACCGAACCTCCTCGTTACGTAATATTTGAACGATTCCAAATTTACACGTACACATGTTGTCTATACTGACATTGAAAAAGGACCAAAGTATAATTGAAATATACACATTTCAATATAGCTGAATAATGACTGTATCAAAGTTGACCGAAACACTCGAACATCACTTATCTTTATCTATATTATATATTCATACATTCATACTTCTATTCTCATCTGTTCTATTCTATTCAATTATACTCTACTTAAATTTATTCGACTTTGATCAACTTTACTTGTTCTTATACATATTTTTACAAATGGACACTGTAAAAATTAACAACTGCGCGCAAAAGATTGGAACGGTACTCTTTCGATATTTGTACGGCTTTTTAGCGCTCACAGCTCTGTAAAAAATTGCTATGCACAGATTCTGACTCCTAATGCGTGCTTCTCATATGATCCATAAAAATGAAGATTTGAATTATTATTTCACAGTAAGTCAAAATAAGGGTTTCAACTTATATATGATAGTTTTTATGTATTTTAAGGAACTTAAGCATTTTGTATTAAATGCTTTTCATTTGAGCTGGATCCTCGTTTTAAAGGTAATTTGAACAAGTTTGTCGAGAGCTGGGAAGAGCAGAGTCTGACAAAATCTTCGAAATATCATATCACCATGTTTAATGTAAAAGACTTCTGCAATGCAACTGATCGAGGACTAGGCTGACATAATGAGCTGGCGTCGGAGTCTGTGCATAGCGCTGTTTCACAGACCTGTCAGCGCTATAAAGTCGAACAAACATCGAAAGTGTATCGTTCAATTCTTTTGCGCGCAGTTGTTGATTACAACATTGGCATTTGTAAAAATATGTATAAGAACAAGTAGGGTGGATCAGAATAGAATAAATTTAAGTAGAGTAGAATTGAATGGAATAGAACAGATTAGAATAGAAAAGAATTATATAGAATTGAATAGAATATTGAATATAGAATTATGTAGATACAGATATGTTATGTTCGAATGTTGCGATCAACTTTGATGTTCAGCTATATTGATGTGTATATATTTCAGTTATACTTTGGACCTTTTATAATGTCAATCTAGACAATATGTGAACGTGTAAATTTTGTCGACTTGCTAAATTGAATGAAATAAGAACAACCGCAGAGGTGTAATGATTATGTATGCACCTAACTGTTGATTATAGATGAAACGGAATTCACCATGCAATATTCTTTCCATACACTTCAAAAGGGCGTATCTGCATATCCTGTCCAAGAATTGTTCATTCATATTTGAATGCTATGGACAATTTCCTAAAATCACTATCAGGCGTCAGATTGTTAGATATAATTGTTCGTGTATTGGTTGATAAGTAATAACTAAACATAGCATTGGCCCTTTTCAAATGTCGGTCTAGAATTTTTTTTATGAAAATATTTTTCAATATCTAAAACCAGATAAAAAATAAAAATACATTTTTTTGAATAATCTCTTTGTTTAAACAAGTAAAAATGGCATATTTTTAGTGATTTCTATCATATAAACTTCAAAAGGGCGTAACTCAAAATTCTGTCTAAGGATTTTTTTCAAAAACAGCCCAGAGGTGCAAAACAACGTAAGGAATCAACTGCTGACTGCCGTTTGAATGGTATATTTTATTTGATAATAACGGTAATTGGAGCACCGTGAGGGGGATCTCTCAGAATTTTCACCTTTATCCTCTCAGGATTCTTACTGGATTGCTCGCAGTATTCACATAAGATTCTTCACGAGCTTATCATCAGAATCTATTCATGATTCTAGTCATAATTGATCAAAACCATCGCAGAATTCATATCAGATTCCTAGCAGAATTTTCATCAAAATTCACTCAGGATTCCCATCAGGATTCTCATCAGAATCCTCTCACGATTTTCATGACAGTCATCTCAGGATTCTTATCAGAGATCATCTCTCAAGAATCTCTCTGAGAATCTACGAGAATAAGAAATCAGACATTTTCCCAGGATTCTCATCAGAATCCTTTCAAAGCACCTATCAGAATCCTCTCACGATTATCATCAGAATCAGCATCGATGCCGAATCCTCATCAGAATAGTTCCAGATATCTTATCAGAATCATTCCGGGATATTCATCAGAATCCTTTCAGCATACTCATCAGGACCGATTGAGCATTTTCATCAAAATCTCTACAGTTTTCTCATATGAATCTCCTCATGATTCTTATCAATATCTTTTCAAATATTCCTTCAGAATACTTCCAGTATTCTCATCAGAACCCTACCAGGATAAATATTCGTAAAATACCTCTTCTTCTTCTTCTTGTATCCAAATCCTTCCAGTACTTTGATCAGAATCCTTCCTGGATTCTCATAAAAAATGTTATTGGATTCTATCTGGACTTACATCATAATTCTTCCACGATCCATATTAAATCTTTCCACGATTCTTTCCTAACTTTCTAATATTCTTATTAGGAACATTGCTGAGCTCTCATCTTAAATTTCGGGATTCTCCAAGAGAATCTACAAGGATTCTCATCAGAAACCTACCGATATTTGTATCAAAAACTTTCCATTGTCACCAGTATTGTCACCAGAAACTATACAGAATCATTATCAGATACCTTCCAGGGTTCTTAACAGAAACCTTCTAGGGTTTCATCAAAATTCTTCCAGGAAGCTTATCAGAAACATCCCGGGATTTTATTAAAATCCATCTAGGATACATTCATCCTCAATTTGGATTAAAAGCGAAGAGTAAAAGAAAGCAAGCGTTCATTTTTACAACACTATTTGCTTGGTTCCACCACACTCCCTAATTTTAAGAGGCCCCAAATACACATAAAAATGAGCGAGAATGAAATGCTGAGGGTGACAATAGTGAAAACAAAATCCAATGGATATGAAAAACTCAGCTCAGATTTGAAAATGTTTCAATAGTTTTTAAACACTAGTTTTCCTTTCAACTGGTGAATTCTAGTAAATCTAAAACAAGATAACTAAACTAGATTAGATTGTAGAACCAGTTTTATTCTGTTTATTTTGCAAGCTGATTCATAGATTTTCTATATCAACTCATACATGGTTGTTTAAAAAAAAAAGTCATACCTTGAACCAGACCAGTATTGATTAAATTATTTATAATATTACTAAACTATTTAGATAGTTGTTTTGCACGATAATTTACAAAATAAGTTTAATTACTCTAAAAAAATCATATTTTTTAACAGTCATAGTCATAGCATAAGCATTGATGACCGTACAATTCGTAGTTGCTACCGTAATTTCGTGTGAAATTGATCATTTTTTACGCTTTTTCTAGTCTGTTTTCTATAATGTTGGCAATGCCAAACAACTGAATGCAGGAAAACAAGTACGAAGGTGTGCCTCATCGACTCATGTATCGAAATTTTGAAACAAATGTAATTTTAGTGTTAACACATATCTCTAAAATAAAAAATCAGGGGATCTCATTTCGGGGTGAAATTGATCACTTGTTAATGCAATAATTGTTAGCTTTCAAAACAACTCTACATGGTAAATTTGAGCTCCCTGAATCCGAATATGCTTGTCAAATTCTTAACAATGCAATATTTATATGAATAATGAACAATTAAATTCAAAGAATTACGCGGAAAACGCCTAAATGTATGCAATTTCATAAGGAATTCAAGGATATCTAACAGAAATTCAAGAATTTCAGCCATATGAGCTAATTGGTAAGAGTTTTGGTGATGAAATCTGGTTTGGTGATATATCTCAAGAATCCTCACAAATTTTCAGGTTTATACCCTGTTCAAATCTTTGTTTAGAACTATAAGTTCATGGATATTTGTCAATACTGCACCGTACATGGTTTTGAAATTTTACATTATTTTCATAGTAATAACTATTCTTTAACGCAAAAAACTTCACAACACACAATTCGACCATACTTCCAACAAATAATGTTCATTTACTGCCGGTTACATTGATACTTGTGCTCCATTAGGAAGAAATAAAATCGTGTGATACGATGATCAATTTCACCCTTCTGATCAATTACACCCGATTTTACGGTACTCCGTGATTGACCTGAATAATCGAAGTTGCACAAGGAATCAAAAGATGTAGCTTGGGAGTAGTTTTCTATCTTCAATGTACACTTTCGAGAACTCCAAACATTGTAAAGTCGATAACGGCACTGGCCACGTCCTTACGCTCATCGGGAAAGGGAAGGAATGTTAGTGTGACATCCATACCAAGGTCACCTCTGCATCTCCATGGTTGTCATAGGAAAGAGCTTTGTTAGTGGAGAGGGATCATAGCTGCTTGACCAGGATTCACCTACCTCAGTTAAAAAAATCGCTTATCAGTACACTAAAGACTACATACATTTACGGTAAGTCGACAATTTTAGCGTCAAATCATTCATAGGTTATTTTTGCAAATTTTAAAAATTTGGTAAAAGGAAAGGTATGAGTGTTTTTTATATTAATGTACAAGAGTCTATGTCAACACTTACAATCACGAACTGTTCTTATTTTGCTAAATCAATTCATTTAAGTAACATTCCCACCGTTGTCATGATAAAAATACGTTTCATAATAGGAAGCCGGATCCTATTCTTGGCACTTTTGATTCACTTTGGCAGTGGGGGTTTTTGAAAGTTATCGAGCTCATATTTGGCTACAATATGCGTCGTATTGAAGTGCTTCTTTTTACCGAGTTTCAGACAATTTAGTCGAGAAAAACCCCCCCATGCCTAAGTGAATCGTGGAAGTGCCCAAGTAGCTCTTCACTCTATTTTGTTCATTTAAAATAAAAGCATGAAACGAGCTGATTATCATCCTTCCTTGATTGAGCAGCTGTAGCTATTTCAATCATCATGCTCATTTCAAAAAGTCAAATGACGCAAAACCTTAACTTGATTGCACTCAGCACACGTGCAAACTAAAACGAAAAAATACTGCGACGACGCAAAAACAAAAACGATTTTTCTAGTGAAGATGAAATAAAGCCAAAATTCAAACCCTCAAGAGCACAAATCTGGAGAATCAGACTGAATCAAGCTGAAAACCTGATCGATTGTTCTTCACTAGAGTGGCAATTCGATCAAACCATCAGCTCGATTCGCTGTCCGGTTCTCTAGACCTGTGCTCCTGATAACTCTAGGTCCGGTTTCGATGCATATTTACTCAGGGTTCTGAATTTTCGTATCAATGATGCGAAATCTACGATTTTTCGCACGTAAGGAGAATGCTTTTTTCGCTTCCTCACGTGAACATCTTTTTTCGCTCACACTAATTTTCCCTGGTGCTACGATAGAGGATAACCGAAAATCATTCCACTCTGGGGATCACGTATATGGCAACCCCAATCCAACCTAATGGATTTGACAGCAGCCAAGATTATTTGAGTATCAGTATTGAAATGCATTTGGGTATCCAACGGTTGCTTAGAACATGTTGGATTCGAAAAGATGGCGGCGCCGCATACCGCTGCTGGGGATAATTTCTTTTTCACTCCATCATATTTTCGCTCACCAACTGCTCCCGACAATTATCCCCATATGGATAAACAAAAACTAGTACCGGCGACGAGATTCGAACCTAAAACATTGCTAAAAACAACCACGATGCGTGCACGCTAACCATGCTACCACACCAACTTGACGATAGGAATGGTTAATTTGGTGCATAAAAGCAACTGCTGCTCGTGGCGATGGATGCAAGAAGAGTTCTCCGTGGATCGGAGAAAGAGAAAACAAACTTCTCACAGCTGCGGAAATGTGCAATGGACCGATGCACGAGTTCACTATCTGACGTTTGAGCGGTGCCGTGTTATTTACGGTGACCATGGCAACGAGTGAACTCGGCACCGCTAAAACGTCAAATTCGTGAACTCGTGCATAGGTCCATTATCTATTTTCGCTTTGTTTTGTGGACGGATAAAATCGCAAGGCAGCTTATCGCTGAAAATTGCTGTGAGGGATAAATCCACTATCGTGAGAGTGATTGAGAATTCGGAAGCCTGAATATTTACCTTCTTCTTGGGCTTTAACGAAACATTGCCCACGTGCACGTGCAGAATAAACCGTTTCATTTCTGCTATAGATACTTTTTTTAAAAACTGCACCAGCCGTCTCACCAGCCGAATTTAAGAATTTTCGGAGACGATAAAAACGTGACAGGTCACTTTTCCACTCACCTGTTCACTGCCTACTGCGATCTCTCACTTTTGACTGCCATAGCGGAAAATGATGGAAAACTCACACAGATGATAAAACTAATCTTCTATATGATTAAAATGGCTTCTTCTCATATTTTCTACATGACTTATATTCCGATTACTCGACTTTTTATAACGATTTATAAAGAAGCTTCTTCAAACTCCAATTTCTTCACAGGAAAAAAATCTATTATTCATTGTCATTGTGAACATTTCAATTCTTGCCTTTGAAATCGCCACTGTTCAAAATATGAATCATGTTTTGAATTTGAAACAAAACGGTCCCACAACTTATGGGCCACAAGGGTTGCATATACTTTGATAAAGGCCTCGATAGAAACTCGTGAAATTCGGGTCTATCATCCAAAACAGGTACTATATTTTGTCCGAAATGCAGTGTATATAGTTACTTTCATATAGCGATATATTTTTACAGTACCGTAATCCGGGGTAACATTGATCTTTTTTTTTATTTTCTGAAAATTTTCATTCAAAAAAGCACATGTTGCAAGTTTTACATTTTAAAACAAGTACCGACACCCATGACTCGTATCTATGTACCGTAAAATGGGGTGTTAAGGGATGAAAAACAAATTTCACTTAAAATTCGAGCAACTTCTAGTATGCCAATAATTGAACAAAATACAGTCCTACCATTCTCCCGGCGTGTATATAAAAAGCCAATTACAATGAAGACGATTTTATGGCAGATTTCTGAGAAAATCATAAAAATGTGTGATTTTTTGGCAAAAATGCAAAATGGGGTGTTAAGGAATTTGATCTTTGTATTTAAAACTATATTTTGCCAACAGCAACAAAAATATTTTGGTCAACATCGTTGATGTGTCCCTTCAACTCTAAAAGTCTTGTTCAATCTAAAGATGATATTACTTCAATATAATTCAAGTTGGAACTCCTGAAAACGCTAACCGTTTTATTTTAATTGCTAAATCTCTCATACTCATTGATTCTATTTTCAAGCAAGCTATCAGTGCATCGCGCAATTGTCTTGAAAAGATTTTTAAACTTATATGCAGTAGTCGTATCCTAGAACAGTGCAGAGCAAATGCACACCAAATTCAGAGCTGGGAGGGAGAAACCGATACAAAACTTATGTACGTCATAGTGAGCCGAGATTCTGCTGTCACGAACTGTCACTGTGAGCCCAGATCTTGAAGAATAGACAAACTTTATAAAAGCGCGTAATTGATCAAAACAATTTTTTTGAATTCCAACAAAGTTGACAACAATCGGTTGAAAATCAATTCCTGCAACACCCAAAAGCAATGCCACGATAGTACCTTTTAATTTGATCGAATATAAAGTAATGAAACACGCATCTTTTTACTGTTTTCCAATCATTATTAAAATTGAATGCACATAAAACTATGGCCCTTTTTCCAAGTTTGCCAAGAAAGATCGAAGGTACACAATAAAAGAAAACTAGCGATTTTCCCCAAGCCTGCCTTGATTGTCGTTGGTGAGCGGGAGTTATCTTGCAATTTGGAAAATTGTTGTGTCATATTTCGTGTGTAGTATCGGTGCCTCCCTCCCAGATTCAGAGTTTTTTAATATCAAAAGTATCAGCTGATGGCTGATGCTCTAAAACTATCAATATCACTTGCGAGCTATCAATATCACTTTGATTCGACAACAAACAGCATTGATGCGACATAGCAATTTAGATCATAATCACTGCAGAATGAGTGATCACGTGGTAATTATCCATGCTTTTAAGGTTTTTCAGTGACCAACACGTAATTTCAATTTGTTTGCAGCACTGTCAAAAAAATCATACTTATAAATTGCCTTTTTATTTGCCTAATTTTAGGCTAAACTTAACCCATCAGTGATATCCAGTCTATCGCCATCAATGCACTGATGATGAAGTAGACAGCATGATGTTGATGTGATATGGAATGATCCGAATTGTATCGCATTCGGCCTGTACAAATCAGCAAATTTTAAGCGTTGATCAGGCATTGCAGGATTCGCTCTCATTTGAGTATGAAGCACGATGAAAGCAAGCAAAGAAAAACATCCCATCTGTTGCGGTCCACGATCGTCATTGTATCGCAAGGTGTAACAAGTCTGATAAATGGAAGCAGCGAGCGAGAGCCCCTAAGAGAGAGCGATGATAAAATCAATTTTTCTCGCTTGTTTACCGTTGGGGATAGGTGTTTTTCTTCACTTGCACGATAAACAATCCACGAACTTACAATAGCAATAGTGTCCCTCAGGCGGCCCAGATAGCCGTAGCGGTAGACGCGCAGCTATTCAGCAAGACCAAGCTGAGGGTCGTGGGTTTGAATCCCACCGGTCGAGGATCTTTTCGGGTTGGAAATTTTCTCGACTTCCCAGGGCATAGAGTATCTTCGTACCTGCCACACGATATACACATGCAAAAATGGTCATTGGCATAATAAGCTCTCAGTTAATAACTGTGGAAGTGCTCATAAGAACACTAAGCTGAGAAGCAGGCTCTGTCCCAGTGGGGACGTAACGCCAGAAAGAAGAAGAAGTCCCTCAGGCTTGGGGCATGTTTAGAGGGGTTTTATCATGCACTACTATCCCCCCAATCTGATCAAAGTTGTAGCAGTATACGATAAACAGTCTCTCATAATGTGCAGCATGTTATGATAGTTACGGAGAGCGATACGTGAGAGATTCTCTCAATTTTCTCAGGATTCAATCCCTGGCGTTGATAGTGACAGCGAGCAACTCTGCACCAAATAACGGATTCGCATGTAACACCCAGTGGCATGATTGAGAAAAATCCTAACGAAAATTTTCCAATATAGAACGGAAATCTATCACACTATACCGCACACTATATATTTTCCAAAAAGATCTCTGAAATAACCTTATATTATAATTGTTTATCTAGGTCCTAGGTAATGCTTAAAATAGTTAATAGCTCCAAAACCATCTCAAATAAGATAATCATTATTATATGCAAACTTTTCACCAATGTGAACAGCTTTTGAAAATATTATCATGAAAAACCCATATTCACATTAATCAGTTTTTATCTACATTTTCCTACCAATTTTACCAAATTTTGAAATAAGTCATTTTTCGTGATATTTAGTGACTTACTAAATAGATCCCTTAACTTTACGTTGCAGTTCAACTTCACGGAACAACTCAAAACTATATTGAAATTTATTACGGCATAAATTTAATGAGTTTAGTTACTTAGAAAACTTAGAATAGATAATTCCTTAACACCCCACTTATCTTCAAAACAAGACTTTTTTCATAAAATTTTCTAAAAATCGTAACCCAGACATAATTTTAAGAAGTTTTTGTCTGTACTATGATCTCAATTGAATTTCCTTATCTTCTACCTTACTCGCGAATTTTTCTCAAATATATTTCATGGTTTTGTAGATAAATGTTTTAAGACCATAAAAATTGAACAAAAATGTTTTGAAAGGTTTTCAATTTCTAGAAACCACAATACTTCATATTAATAGACAGCTCCTATCACATAATGCAGTCCACAATCCTCTGAACAAATCGAGCATTTCAGATGACTTATATATCGACTTTCTAGGTTTCTGTGATTTGTCGAACTTGGTTGAGGAGTTCAATCCCTTAAAACCCCACGAGTCCTTAACACCCCATTTTACGGTACTGTATTTAATTTTCTGAAAGTTGAAAGCATGTCGTATCATGCATAATCATGAAAATCATTGTTTCCAAACCGACACGAATGCCAAACGAATGGTAAAGTGTCGCTAATATATAATAATAACAATAAAAATTGTTTCCAAAAGTTGAAAAATTTACGCATGAACGCAACTCAATTTTCTCATAAACCTCAATGTTTATTAGCTCATTAATAGAAGGAAGAGAATCACCATTCATGCATTGAAAATATTTTATCGATAAATGTTGGTTAGAACCTTTTACGAGGAAGGTCATTGCGATCAATGTTGCCCCGGATTATGGTACTGCAAAATCAAAGAGGATAACACCACAATAGATCAACCTAATGATCACAGTATCATCCGCACAAAAGAATAAAATGCTTCAGAACATTTGTTTTGTTCAAAGTTCTAAATTCTGAAAATCATCAATTCTAACAAGTTATCCAGAAAAAGATAGTTCTGACGAGTGTGTATTAAATATGCTTCATTTGTTAAAACTCCGGGATCCTTAGTATTTTCGGAAAATAACAATTTTATTTTCCGCTTCCGAGGAAGCCAAATTCCGAAAAACAAATGTAAAAGTGATAAATTGAAAAAGTAAGCTTCCAGTAAATTACTGATTACTCAGTGCTTGTTGAACACTAAGCTGACAAGCCCATTCTATCTCAGTTGAGATGTAACAATAGAAAGAAGAACTTGGGATGCCTGTATACGGCTTCGAATAAACATTCTTGGAAATTTTTTATTCATTCAAGATATCAAGAATCGATGTTTAGTTTAAATTATTCGTCCCTTGATAGTAGAACAGTCAATTTATTTTGTTTATATCCAAATACATGAAGGCTCAAGAATCCATCATTCAATCTTCAGCAATCATTGCAAATCAAAAACCAGTTTTTTTTGCTCAAATTTGAAGCAATCTTCATGAAAATCTATCATTGCATTACAGGTTGCAAGTGTAATGCAATGATAGATTTTCATGAACATTGCTTTGATTTTGAGCAAAAAACTGGTTTTGAAAATTTGTAAACGATGATGGTTATTTTCCTCTGAAATACATTTTAAACTATACATCATGCAGACACTTACTCTTTGATTTCGTCGTTATTTTCTTGATCGCTATTGAATCCGCAAAACGAATCGCTGTCGGTAGTGTTTTCATCATCAGCAAGAAAATAGTCAGAACTATTAGAAGTCGTAGAATCTACATATGCAGTCTGCAGTAATCCGTGATGATGATGGTGATGATGTTGTGAGTGAGCTTGCACAGCCGGGCCATCAAACAGATGCCGACTCATAACGGCCTCGAAATCGAACGTATCCATTGAGAACATTTTGCTTACTTAATTAATAATGCACTACACAAGCACTATGACTATTTTTTTGCTTCCTTAACTTATCACAATCGATGACTAGATAGTGGATAATTTCACTCTGATGATGTCGAAATAATTTTCACATGATTGCACGTGTCATTCCATACAAGCAGATTACTCCAATGCAAAGCTGCACGTGACTTGATCAAATAACGACATTACCACTCGATTAGCCATCTTTCCGTAACCCGTCGGGGGCCAATCAGCGACGGATTCCCACGAAAGCCACGTGCGGTCTATTAGAAGGTGGCGCTTATCGCTTTGTCCTCACTGGTGGTAGGCTTCCGGTGCCAAACAGGCGGTTCACGTGTTGTTGGCGAAACAGTCGGAACAGGACTAATTGTTATCGCAAGGGGTGTCGAGTTCATCATTTCTGCAGAAGCAACCGAAAATAGGAGAGTTCAGGAAAATCCGAGAGAATGAATGGAACACGGCAACACGTGAGAGAAATGAACGCATGCACTGCGCACGGAATGTGTGTCTTGTGCGTTATCCTTCCATTAATTTACTGCTATATTTAAATATTGCTTATTTCATACTTTAATGAAGCAAATGTGAAGCCTTTCATTTCAACTATGAAAGAATAAAAAACCGATCAATTTATAAAGCAGACACCTAGTTTATTCTTAATCTTTTTTTTCCTAATGGTATTCGTATCGTGGTTTTACTATCCTACGATTTTATTTTAAATTCAACAAAATACTTTTTGATGTAGAACTGAAGCGTTCCCCAGACATTACTTATGCATTACTTAATGTTATGACATTTTTCGAAAAACATGGCTAATTTTCTATGCATTGGATCGACCAAAATTTTAAGTATGAGTGACTATTCAATCTTAATAAAATAGCTATTCAAGTCATCATGCAATAGTTTTGTTAATATATATACAGTATTTCGACTGATTATAATAGTTTTGGCATATTTAAGCATAAATAATGGGGCGTACATGTGTTTTAAGTAAGTTCTAGTGATTCCAAACTTTTGCACGACATGCCTCATTATAATTAAATACCTAGCAATACCCAAAGAATAGGGGAAGTGGTGGTAAAATGAACACCGTGCCTTTTACCGATAAAAAACAAGTTTCGATGATTTTTTATCACGCACGGACGCTTTAGAGCATAAATCTGAGTGTTCTAGTTGATACGTAGGTCAATTGAAGTAAAAATATCAACGAAAACCAAGATTTTAGAAAATCACGTTTGAAAATTAGAACTGACGTAACTTTTAGCTCGGAATACTTGAGGTTTTTCAGTGAGGTGAATATCGTTATAATATGATGTCAAATCCGATACCTTTAGAATTCTTTTTGAATGGGTTACAATCATTAATGGATGTATTTTCGGTGGGGCAATGACAATTTTTAGAAATATTTATTTTGCTCACGTTTTTTGCATGGTGTTCGTTTTGACACCAACCGCTGTTCATTTTACCCACATAGTGCAGGTAAAATGAAAATTTTCATCGCTCTTTGATAGCGATGAAAATATGTGAAAATTTAACTATTTTAGTCTGAATCCATGTCGCTGCTACAGATTACATCCTTATTTTCGATTTTGTTCGATAGAACTATACAAATTTCTCGTTTTTCTATCAGAAACAAGATGATTTCCTTAAGGTGTTCATTTTACCACCCCTTCCCCTACAAGAACACAATTCTAAAAACGCAATAATATAAAATTTCGATCGTTCCAATTCAAATTAGTCATTTTTTCAGTGTGTTTAAAAAAATGTAACATCTTTATGTAAAAATTTAGCTAATAAATTTCAAAAAATGATTTTGGGTAAACACCTTCGTAAAATTAACTCATTGCCTTTCAAATGCGTCATAGATAGTTTTAATTAGGCGTGTAATCACAGAGATATGGACAAAAAACTTCTGTATGTTTTTGAGGAGGAGAACCCAAACTTTTGCACGGAGGTGTATAATGGTTTCCTACGCCTGAGATTACTTCAGGAATTCTAAGAATTTTCTAAAACAAGATTCACAGTTTTTTTAAAGGGTTCATCTAAAGATGTCTTGTGGAATTTCTCTACGCATTCTTCCAAGAATTCCTCTATTGATGTACATATAGGCAAAGTCGCAAATAATAGTTCTTCGAATTCATTAGGGCATTCCTCCCGCAATTCTTCCGAGGGTTGCTCTGGGAATTCACTGAAGGTTATCTACGGAGGTTCGTCA
This sequence comes from Aedes aegypti, assembly GCF_002204515.2. NCBI lineage: Eukaryota > Metazoa > Arthropoda > Insecta > Diptera > Culicidae > Aedes > Aedes aegypti. The sequence goes on from NC_035109.1 coordinate 172,589,479, forward strand.
AAAGTTGCCTTCTAGAATTTCTTCAAAGATTCTTCAAGAAGCTTCCGCAGAAATTACTTTAATGATTCCTTTGATTTTTTTTTCAACGATTTTCTGTCAGGATAATTTTAGGGATACATCCAAAGGGAATTCTCAAAACAAAACAAAAAATCCAGGAATTCCCCCTTGGACTGGGATTCTTATAAGCTAAAAATATATGCAGACGTTTATCAGAATGGTGGTAAATGCTAGGCATGGCACACCATTAGTATTTTACGCACCTGCATGAATAAAATAGACCTCTTTGTGCACACTTAAAAGCGATATCACTGTTCGGTAAATTATTTTACGGGTTTGATCAGTAAATCACTTAAAATACTGAGATTCCAGCATTTCTTAATGAAAATACTGATATTTCGGTAATATTTTTCTTTACTTACTGAATACGGTAAACTCTTGTGCTGATAGCACCGTGAAATTTAAAATAACTGAGAAAATGTGAAAAGTCAGTAAAATTTTAGTACTGACTTATCAGTATCGAATATTTTTTACTGAGTTTTCGTTAAAACGTAACAAAAACAAGTACCTAACCAAGTTTGCAATCTGTCATAGGAGGAAATTTTCTTTAAGTAAGAAGCTCCTGCAACAGAAAGTCTTGATGAAAACTTTCATGGGATGAATGGACGGAAAATTCATTTTATCAATTTTTCTACCCTATTGCTGCTCATGGTAAGTTTTCTAAAAAAATACGACGGATCAGAATCGCAACGGCACAGCCTCGAACTGGCTGGGAAGATAGCAGATCAGATTCTGTTCTTGCACAGTTTTGTTATCTTCCGTGAGATACAACGCAACACCAACAGGTTAGTCCAGCATCACATGTTTTCTATTCCATACTTCCGGTCCTTCCGATTCTGGTGGAAAGATAATATTCGTACTTTACTTGGCCGCGGATTTCAAGCGTTTTTCGGCGACCCAACTTGTCAGAGGCTAGTTGGGACTGTATGGTCTGCGAACTTCCGACAAATCAGACGTCGCGAAAATCGAGTTTGGGATGCATTCCAACAGGATACCAGATTCCAACCATGGGCAGTCAATAGAGGCAAAATATGAGAATTATGAAGATAAAGTTGAAATTAATAAAATTATGATCAAATGCGGGACAACAGAATGGGATTCGGGCCTTTGAAAAAACTGAAAAAATCAGCAATCAAAAGTAAACAAAAAGAACTTTACCGAAAAAGACAGTAATGTGATTAACAGATTATTACTGACTTTATCGGTAATTTTTGACATTTCAATATTTTCTAGTTAGCGGAGTTTTCGGTACTTCCAAAGTATTACCGACTTAACTCTGCTGTTCAAAAACTCAGTAAAATTTTACCGACTTCGGTAATAAAATCTTAGTGTGTGTGCACACTCAATCACGATTTGCTGGTTCGGTAATTTTTTATACTGGGTACGAATTGTAAACCATAAAAAAACCGAACGTTCAGCTTTTTGATTGAAAACTTCTGAGGTTCAGTAATAATTTTTACTTTTTACGATAGCTGTCAGACCCAATTTTGCACCATTACCGAACAGGCCGAAAACTCAATAAAAACAATAACCTACCGACTGTTCAGTAGTTGATGTTTTAACTGACTTGTCGTAAAAACAAATCAAAACAAACTGATGCGCATGCGGGAAAGTGTCAAATGAGAATCTTCTGCTGTAAAATCGTCCGGCGCCGGGAGACCAAACTTTTCCTGTACCTATTTTGCGCTTTCTCGTGGTAAGTAGTCGAAATTTAGTGAGAAACTCAACCATTTTAAGCAACCAAAAAGGCTCAGGACGATTTAACTGCTTACGTTGGTAAACTCGGTTGGTTTCCATACAAGAGGTAAATTCATCTGCATCATTGAGTTTGCCTCTCGTATGCAAATCAACCAAATAATGATTTTGTCACATATTTTTCGATTACTTCCACTGAGATATGGGCATACCGTAGATGATTATTTGCACGAAAAATGTATGTCGATTGGGTTTTAATTTGTATTGATTTCTGAAAAAACAGTATCCGGAGAAGCAAAGCATGGTAAACTGGAAAGCCAGTAAAAACGCTCAACAATTTTACTGACTAAGTTAGTGATCTCCATCATAAATCAATCGTAAAAAATACCGAAAATACCGTAGTACCAAAACCCAGTAAAATTTTACTGGGGTCGGTAATCTGAATTAGCTGTGTGGTCCTTAGCCTCCTGCCCAGCATCTCCTATTCCTACCTCCTCGTGGTACTGGCCGGGGTATGAGCAACCTTAGGGAAGATCGGGTAATCAACCCAGGTGGGAATTTCAGTCGTATGCTGACAGAGAAGGAAGGGTTTGCTTCTGCAAAGCTGGAGCGTCTGCACTTCATTGTAAGCGCGGCTGCCAGCAGCGTCTGTTCTCCATGTCAGGGGCAGCTGATGATGATCCGACCGAGTGCCAGAGAAGGTCTCTAAGCAAAACTATGCACTATGACCCTCCGAACATTTAGGGGGTTGGTGTCAGGCTCTGCAAGCCAACCGTAAAAATAACAAGCACAGGAACGTCAACAGAATAATACGGACCGAAACAATCGGCATAGACCAATGCGACGAAAAAGGACTAACGATTGGAAAATCGATACGTGGAACTGTAAATCCCTCAACTTTTTCAGAAGCACTCGCATACTCTCCGATGTAGGACCGCAAATTCGACATTGTAACGCTGCAGGAGATTTGTTGGAAGGGATCAATGATACGAACATTTAGAGGTAATCATACTATCTACCAGAGTTGCGGCAACACAAACAAGCTGGGAGCAGCTTTCATAGTGATGGGCGACATTCAAAAGCACGCGAGCGGTGATGGCCGACCAATGGAAGAATGTGCAAGCTGACGATTAAAGGCCGGTTCTTCAACTTCAGCATAATGAACGTGCACAGCCCTCACTCCGGAAGCACTGATGATGGTGAAGACTGTTTTTACGCGTAACTAGAACGCGAGTACGACAGCTACCCAAGTCACGACGTCAAAATCATCATAGGAGATATAAACGCTCAGGTTGGCCAGGAGGCGGAATTCAGACCGACTATTGGAAAGGTCAGCGTCCACCGGCTAACGAACGAAAATGGCTTACGGCTAATTGATTTTCTATGGAATGTGGCCATTCGTAGCACCTACTTCCAGCACAGATCTCCACGCAGACAGAATCACAAATCGACCACGTTCTGCTTGATGGACAGCATTTCTCCGACATTATCGGCGTCAGGACCTATCGTGACGCTAACATCGACTCTGACCACTATATGGTGATGGTTAGACTGCGCCCGAAACTCTACGTCGTTCACAACGTACTGTACCGACGGCCAACCTGATATGACCTAGAGCGGCATAAGAAACCGAATGTCGCAACTGCATATGCGCAGCACCTCGAGGCTGCATTACCGGAAGAGGGTGAACTGGATGAAGCCCCTTTTGAGGACTGCTGGAGAACAGTGAAAGCAGCCATCAATGATGCAGCTGAGAGCGACCTCGGGTACATGGGACGGAGTTGACGGAACGGTTGGTTCGACGAGGAATGTAGGCATATTCTGAAGGAGAAGAATGCAGCGCGGGCGGACATGCAGAGACTCGACAGAACGTGGAACGTTGTAGACGGAAACGGCAACAGCAGACCCGCCTTCGGGAGAAAAGACACCGCCTGGAGGAGACGGAGTGCGAGGAGATGGAACAGCTGAGCCGGTCTCAAGAAACACGTTCTGTCAAGTTCTGTCAGAAGTTCAACGCATCCCGCAACGGTTTCGTATCGCGAGCCGATATGTGCAGGGATAAGGATAGGAGCATTTTGACGGACGAACGTGAGGTGATTGAAAGATGGAAGCAGCACTTCGCCGAACATCTGAATGGCGCTGAGAGCACAGGCAATGAAGATCAAGACAACGAAGAAAATACCTTTGTCGGTACTGCGGAGGATGGAAACCAACCAGCCCCCACTTTGAGGGAGGTTAAGGATGTCATTCACCAGTTCAAGAACAATAAAGCTGCTGGAATTTATCGGAGCTGAACTCATAGAGATGGGCCCGGAGAGGCTGGCCATTTGTCTTCACCGGCTGATAGGCACAATCTGGGAAACAGAACAGCTACCGGAGGAGTGGAAGGAAGGGGTAATATGCCCCATCTACAAGAAAGGCGACAAGTTAGAATGTGAGAAGTTTCGAACGATCACTATTCTAAATGCGGTCTAAAAAGTATTATCCCAGATCATCTTCCGTCGTCTGTCACCTATAGTAAGCGAGTTCATGGGAAGTTATCAAGCCGGCTTCGTTGACGGCCGATCGACAACGTACCAGATCTTTACTGTACAGCAAATCCTCCAAAATTGTCGTGAATACCAGGTCCCAACGCATCAACCTTCCATCGATTTCAAAGCGGCATACGACAGTATCGACCGCGTAGAGCTATGGAAAATCATGGACGAGAACAGCTTTCCCGGGAAGCTCACGAGACTGATAAGAGCGACGATGGAAGGTGTGCAAAATTGTGTGAAGGTTTCAGGCGAACACTCCAGTTCGTTTGGATCCCGCCGGGGACTACGAGAGGATGATGGACTCTCGAGCCTGTTGTTCAATATTGCGCTAGAAGGTGTTATGCGGAGAGCCGGGTTCAATAACCAAAGTACAATTTTCACAAGATCCAGCCAATTTATTTGCTTCGCGGATGATATGGATATTGTCGGCCGGCAGAACATTTTGAATGGTGGCACACCTGTACACCCACATGAAACGTGAAGCGACAAAAGTCGGCTTGATGGTGAATGCGCCAAAAACAAAGTACATGCTGATAGGCGGAACCGAGCGCGACAGAGCCCGCTTAGGAAGCAGTGTTACGATAGACATGGATTCTTTTGAGGTGGTTGATGAGTTCGACTACCTCGGATCTTTGTTAACGGCTGATAACAACGTTCGTCGTGAAATATGGAGACGCATCATCAGTGGAAGTCGTGCCTACTATGGGCTTCAGAAGAAGCTGAGATCCTGAAAGATTCACCCCCGCACCAAATGTACCATGTACAAAACGCTAATAAGAACGATGGCCCTCTATGGACATGTAGCAAGGACCATGCCGGAAGAGGACCTGCAAGCACTTGGAGTGTTCGAACGAAGGGTACTTCACGCTATGTCTGAACCAGTAGATTATAAAAATCGTATGTACATCGGATTTTTTCTCGCTTAATATCAGTATTCGTTCCATATTTTCATAATCGAAAGGTTATAACACATTCTATTGGTGTTTTTTTTTCATACATTTTGTATGGGTAGATTTGGGTCACAAAACGGGATTTTAGTATGAAAAATAGCTTAAAAGTGAAAAAAATCTAAATTTCACCGATAGAATATTTTGAATCCTTTTGATTATGAAAACGTAGACCAAATACTAATATCTAGTGAGAAAAAATCCGATGTACATTCGATTTTTCTAATCTCCTGGTTTATACATAGCGTATACTTAGGACCATCTTTGGCGGTGTGCAGGAGAACGGTGTGTGGCGGCGAAGAATGAACAACGCTAGGCTCTACGGCGAACCCAGTATCCATAAGGTGGCGAAAGCCGGAAGGATTCGCTGAGCAGGGCATGTTGCAAGACTGCCGGATAAGAATCCTGCAAAGATGGTGTTCGCGTCGAATCCGGTTGGTACAAGAGCACTGCACAGTAAGTGCACAGCGAGCGAGGTGGCTTGATCAGGTGCAACAACATCTGGAGAGCGTGGGTCAAAATTGAAGTTGGAGGGACACAGCCATGGACCGAGTAAATTGGCGTAACATCATAAATCATAAAAATCGGTTGAGTTGTCCCCAAGAAACCTAAAAATTACAATATAATGTTTTTTGAAGTATTCGAGATCTTTCTTCGGTTGGAGTGGTTTTTTGTATAAATGCTCATTACCTAAAACCGATTGCACCAATTTGTTTTTTCATAATTTCTTTTTTTTTATTTCATAATTGATTTTTTTTCATAATAGACTCTTGTCAAAGTATTGTTTTGAAAAGTGAATAGCAGAACATGAGAAACATTGTGCAGCCTGAAATATTTACGTAGATTATGGCTACACGTCGGTCCCCCAAGGAATTTCGGAATATCTCCAGGTCCAAATGACCAATGCACAAAATCGACACAGATTGTAAAAGCGGAAGAAGTTTTTGAAAACTTGTGAAAAAAAATGCAAAAAAAATGATAATAACAAAAATGAATAGCGCACCGAAGAATGCGAGAAAATTGAAGGCATTTCAAGTGATTAGTCGGATTTTTCAGTGTCGGCTGATTTTTATTTTTATTCATCTATGGTAATTAATGAATTTCACATAACCCAATTCATTTAATATTGGTTTCTGCAACAATTTCTGTGCAAATTAGTGGTCCAAGTGAAAAAAAAACAAAAAATAAGATTATTGAATTATTTAGTAGTCTATTCCAGAGTTCGGTGGAACTTATTTGTAGTTATAAGGTTTACAATTCACAGCTTAGCAGTTGTATAGTTACAAGCATGAAATTATTATTGTTGCCTCACATTACATTTTTTGAAAGTCACAGAACTATGTGGAATTATATTGAGCAAGAATATCAAAATGATCAACAGTTGCAAAGTGTTGAAATTTTTTCTCATTTTTTTAAGGCAGCGTCCATTTATTACGTAACGATAAAATTGTCTATTTTCGAACCACCTGTTTCGTTCTCAAGTCTTGTGCTCTTGAAAATTTGAGGCGTGGCTTCGTTCTATAATCAACTTAATTCCACTAGAGGTTGTATCCTTAGACAGATACGCGTATTTCGATCTCAACTGTAAGGCCGTCTTCAATGTCGTGTAGTAATCTGAGACGAGACTCGCGAAGACGATCTTTTTTTTCTGCGATTGCTGAGTTTTTTTCTTATTCCACTCAGTCTGTACATCAATCCTGCGCAAGCCGTTCAAGCTCTCACATTACCATCTCAGCAAAAAAAAACTTTTGCGTTTGCATCACACCGAAGCATAAACGGCATTTTGAGTGAAATTCCATGTCAGAAAACGTAGCAGACATTATAAATAACTAGTCTTGTGTTTAGATTTATCAGCATTTTTGGAAAAACTGCTCCGCTGATTGAGGTTTTTTAATACCGTACACCTCCGTTAATGTACTGTTCATGCAAACCATCGGGGTTCATTTTTAATTTGAACATCTAGTCACCCTAGAAACGTGTTTCTGGTTACCTCTTCCACTGTTTTGTTTTGATTCTGCGTTCCGTTCCACAGCGTTCCATTTCACTTTACTCCGTTCCATGAGCTAAATGACGTTTGAACCATTTTTAATCTGAACGATGTGCAAATTAGCGGGGTACAAATTAAAAAAGGTTCAGATTAAATGTGGTCAAACTAACGGGGGTACCCGGTAATAGTTTATTTTGAATACAATATTTTTCACTTTTTAAGCCATTAAAATGATGGGCTGCATTTGACGTTTCGTGACAGCGGAATCTATGCTGCATATGACGTTGATATTTTTCCTCTTCGCGAGTCTCTCTCAGGTTATAATCTATCTGGCGTTCCTATATGGACGTCAATTCATTACGGGATTTAAACAAATTGCCACAGAGATTTCGAATAGGTCTATTTTATTTCTTCTTAAAGGACCCTTCATGACTGCCTACAGAATTCTAGGAATTTAGCAAGGTTTTAATTAAGAATTTCACTAACCTTTGAGCATTTTTCCCTGAAAACCACTGAAGGGGTTTCTTGGTGTACCTTTGACCAAACCCGTGGATTTTGCAATTATTTCTTAACTATTAACTCCAAGGATTCTTCTACGAATTATTTTACTTATTTCAAATATACCCCTTGAGATTTATCTGAGATTTTTTTCTGGTATTTATCTTATAAATTTGCGAGAATTCCTCAGATAAATGGAAATCTTTTGGGATTCTTCCTTCATTTTTTTTCCAGTGAGCCCCTTTTGGATTCGTTCATTACTACTAGAAGTTCTTCAAGTGTTTAAAGCAGAAAATTTTCCCAGAAACAGCTTAGTGGTTGTACCAATTTTTTAAGTATTCCTTTAAATATTCTTTCAAAATTTCTTCTAAGACTTAGTTTACAAAAAGTTTCGAAACAATCCAAGAATTCAGACAGAGATCAAGAAGTTCCAGATTTTTACTGCAGAAAAATCTGTGCATGTTGTATTTTCTCTAGGGATACCTCTATAAGATTCGCTGAGAATTTCTCAAAAAAAATAACATAACTTAGCCTGCTAGATCTGCATAAAATACCTAAATAAAGAATTTATTAGTGATTTGCACAATACTAGAATTTCTGAAATTTGTCCAGCTATTTCATCAAATACACTCCCGTGCAAAAGTTTGGGTTCACCCCCTCAAAAACATGCAAAAGTGTTCTGTCCATATCTCTGTGATTACACGTCCAATTGAAACTCTTTAAGCCGCATTCGAAAGGCAAAGAGTTATTCTTACGCACGCACATATTTTTTGTCAATATATCTGCCATTTTTCAACCGATTTTAATAGTTAAAAGTTTTTTTGAGCGTAAATAATGGCGCGTGCATGATTGGTTCAAGATTTCACAGATTTAAGTAAGTTTAGGTGAACCCAAACTTTTGCACGATTTGCATCATACTGAGGGGTGAACCCAAACTTTTGCACGATGACTTGACTGACTGTTTCATTGATTTTGAATACTTTCCAGATTTTTCCGCCAAAATTTCGTGGGGTCTCTTCAAAGAATATAAAATTACTATTCTAATGACACTTTGATTTAAAATTTTGGTCGATCCAATGCTGAGGAAATTAGATATGATTTTTCAGTGTGTTTTTTGAAGAATGTCACAACTTTGAGTAAAAATTTGGTATACAAAGTTCAAAGAATGTTTTTGGAAAAAATACATACGAAGTAAGAATAACTCTTTGCTTTTCGAATGCGACTTAGAGAGTTTCAATTGGACGTGTAATCACAGAGATATGGACAGAACACTTTTGTATGATTTTTAGGGGAAGAACCCAAACTTATGCACGGGAGTGTATATAGTAAATATGTTCCAAGAATTTTTCACGAGCCTTCAAAAAGTTCAACTAGGAATAACCGTAAGCATACTACATAATACCGGACAATATACAGTATGGCCCATAAAAAATGCGTAAATCGTCATATCATGTTTTATGGTAGTTTTTATATAGAAAAGACGGGGTTGGTGGTCTGATGGCTACCGCTTCTGCTTCATATGCAGAAGGTCATGGGTTCAATCCCAGGCCCGTCCCTTTCCTCGTACTTTGTAGTTGTATATCTCTCACTTTGCTTCTATCTTCCATTCTAAATATATCACACTCAAACTATTCGTTCATAGCAAACGCTAGAACCAGAGACGGACAAGAAACCGTTTCCGTAACGCTCCCTACTTCCACGCGCACGCCTTTCTTACGCCTGATACATAGGCAGTCTGCTAACCACAAAAGCAAACCTCTCTGCCATGCCTTTCCCCCAATCCATACACTCCCGCATGAACTGACGTGGATGCAGTGGAATATACGGTCTACGTGGGAGTCAGTTCAATGCATCATCATTTTCTCCCCCTTCCTCTCATTGGTCTGCATTCTGACGTGGCAGGTGCCATTGTTGCCTAAAAATAGAAGATCACCAGCACTTATACACTGAGGATGCCTGTTAGTCCCAAGCAGTCATTCGGTTGGTTCCTTGTGTAAGTGCAGCTGATCTGGCGATACTGGAGTGCATCCACGGGCGGCCAATCAAGCTCAAGTTTTTATATAGAAAATGTGAACGAAACGTAAAATAATATATTCATAATTTGTATTTTTCAATCTATTAAGACTCAGTATTTCACTTTGAACATGATTTTTATCTGTTACTTTCACCTTACTAGAGAGGAATGTGTAGCATACCTTTAAATTTTATCATGCGGTCGTCGATTTCGATATCTTTGTGATGGAAGCTTCTAAAACATCAACGATGGTGTGAGATTCTTCACAGGCCTTTTCTCCAGCATTCGCCCATACCAAATGATAGAATTGGTTCATATCTGGGTCATTGGAGACTTAAAAATATTTTCGAAAAAACGGTTCATTTCGGAGAGCCGTGGTTGAAGCTTTCTATAAGTGTGATATGCGGCTCTGTTTTGCTCAAAATCTATGAGCTAGTATTGATATAAGTTGTCTCTAACCGAAGGAACAAAACTCGTTTTCAGAAAACTGTTATAGACCTCAATATTTATTTTTATTGACCTTTCACAAAAAATAAAGGCATATCAAACTTATAAGACGCAAATGCCCTCAAAACTATGACCCTGGCAAAATATTTCAGTGTGACCATGAAAAACACGTTCTCTAAGAACTCCTCCATCCTCTGATATGAAACAAACTAAAATTTTCAACAATAAAGTGTGATTTTCGAAGGTGGAAAGTTTATCACCAGAGTATACGACAATCAGACGTTATTTCTAACTTTGTGCGGACAAAACCTTCAAACTTCTTTGCTTCATTACATTATTTAGGACAGTGAGAAAAATCTGTCAAAAACAGTCCTATATATCGAAACTATGGCAGAATATACTACAGTAATCAAAAATTACATTTACTCACAAAACAATGAAAATAACGCTTGTGGATGCTATATTCACGTTCAAACAATTTTCGCATTTTTTTATGGGCCATACTGTACAGAAAGTTATTCAAGAATATTTCTGAAGATTCTTTTAAACAGAAACATATAGAAACTTCTGAGATAATCGCTTCACATATATATTTTTTAATTCCACAAAACGTAGCAATAAAAAGTATTTCCTGGACGAAATTCTAGTTACGCCCTGGTATGGGTGATTTTTCGCAGGCAGAGATTATTTTGACCATTTAATCAAGATTTTTTTTTACAAATATTGGGTTTGAATTTGAAACTTGTAACCTTCTGGGTTATTGAATCGCCTAGTGGCTCGGTAGCTTAGTTGGTAAAGCACTTGTCTTGCATACAAGAGTCGTGGGTTCGAATCTCACCTAAGCTCGTGAGTTTTTCATGATGTCACTCATTATTCATCCATCTTTACCACGCGTAATGAGTTTATTAATTTCTATATTGAACGTTTTCGAAAAAATGTTGAAAGTACGTGTGAGTTTGGTAATAAAATAATTTTACAAACCTCCTTCGGAGGGGCCCCCAAATCTGGCTCCGCACCGGGCCCCAAAGACTCTAGCTACGCCACTGGTAAGGCCGTCTTCACTCTTGTGTACTAGACTCGACTTCAGCATGGTATTTTTTCTTCATTGTGGGGACATGATACCACTGCGACCATTAAGTTGATCTATTGTGGTGTCAGCATGGTATAGTACTAAATTCGTTTTTTTTTTCATTTACTTATAGGTATTCCACTAAAGAGCTCGAAGATTTATTATTGAGCAGTAGATTTTTTCGTGAAAATTCCCACCACTCTTTGTTATCTTAATTGCATTAGTTTACTATGAGTAAAGTTTCCTGATATTTAAAAAAAAAAATGTCTGTTTCGGTCTGAATTAACACTGACCACATATTTCTAAAACTGGTGCTAGATAGGCTTATGTAACTTCCTCAAAACAATATTCAAGTTTGCGGATCATCGTTCAATGATTTGATGCCGATGACAGCTTCTCCAGTTTGATTTCAACGGATGTATTTCGTGAAAGCGATGCGCATTGTCATTATCTCATTGCTCAATCAACATTTCACATTCACCCCAAATGTATTTATAATTCTTGGAGGGTAGGTCATCCCTCGCCATGTTTACCGAGCAAAACATATCTTGTCGATCGAGAGACCGTAAAGTTCGCTACCCACACGCATGATGACCAAATTTCTCAATTTATCAAAAACTATTGACAGCGAATCAGGTTTTACACAAAACACGAACAATAATATCTTAATTTTCGTTAACCACATCGAAGATTTTTAATTTAATTTATGCAGCTGCAGTTTATTTCCTCCCAACCCTCCGAATTGGGAAGTTATGGGCCCGTAAATTGTTTGCCATGGGGTAAGCGTGGAATAATGATGCGCCGGTGATGTTTCATGGTTGGCTAATTTAGCTGATCATTATCGTAATATCTGCGCGATTATCGACTCCGATGTCGTGTGCAGCATATTGCTGGCGTAATCACGAGAAGCTGAAGAATAGGTATTCTAGATATTTAGTTTGGAAAATTATGTGTAGTATGACATTGTAAAAAAATGATTCGATGATTCACTATTGTACCTAAGGACTGTATCGAAAAAAAATCCACAATTAGTATCATTAGAAACATTACATTCATTTCTTATATCTAGTTGTTATTTGTTAGGCAATACAATCGACCTAATATGGTAAAACTAAATTAAGCTTTTATCAATATTTTATTAACACAAATTACATTTCATTTGCCGTAGATTTTTTACAGGTGAGTAGATTTCATCTGCTTTTAAGAGAAAAACGTTTTCAATAAAGTTAACCAAACTTAACCTAAACATATAACACATCAATCACGGCAATAGAAGATTACATCGAATTTTTGACTAGAATTGTTGATAACTTTATTCGATATTTGTTCCAATGTTTCAACATTGGATATTCTCATTAGTAACTCATTAGTACTTTACCAGGGAGGAAGCTTCAGAATCATTTTCTTTTGAAGCTTTCTTCCTGGTATTACAACAACTAGTTCATATCGGTACAGCGTACAGCATGGCTGGCCTGAGAATTTGTTTGAATATCGAAAGCTTGTTTAAATTGGTTGGAGTTTTGCGGACCAGCAATATTTGCAAATATTATTTTCTGGAAGCAGCTATTGGAGTTTCGAAATATTTCAGTTGTTTATGAAGTAAACATTATATCCAAGATTATTGCTGTTTTTCTATTTTTTTTTGTTATGAATTCTGTTGCAATTAATAAATGAATAGATCAAAAAAGTTTCGAAAACACATTAAGTAAAACTTTAAAAGTAGGACCAGCAAATTTTTCAAACACCGAATTTTTTTAAGAATCTTGAATGAAAGTTTTATATGATATTGATTGTTTGCTGGAAATTTCGGTGCAAAAAGATGCAAGCTTGGAAAACAAGCATTTTGAATGTTGCTTATTTCTACTCGATATAGTCCTTATAAAATCATTCCAGTTCATATCTCACTACATTTGAACTAAAGTTCATTCGATAACAACCAAAGGTCTAATAAAACACTTCTTCCACCCACGACCGCTGCGACTGTCGCCTAACCTTCCGCACAATTCCTGTCAAACACCCGACCGACCGACATTATCATTCAAAGCCAGGTGTTTCACTCAAATGGTAAACAGATTTGCAGCCCCTCTGTTTTACACGTAAAAATAACAAATTGACCCCTTTTAGGAGGGAAACGTCGATACTACATCGTTTACGGAGGGGAAACGAGCTCGGAAGGACATTATTGTTTGTTTCCGGAACACAAGTGTGTGCGGTGAGTGAGGTCGTCTCGTCTTCTTCGGACGTCCATGTCGTGCCTTACCATCGGATACGACCGGAAGCATTTAAATGCCATATGACAGTTATGTAATTGCCGGTGGTGCTTCATAATTTATAGGCCCGTTTGGTAATATAAATGCACTAACTGTCGATATTTACATTGCGTGAAAGAAAGGTCCAGTGAATAAAGATTTTGTTAATTTTTTTTTCTATTTCCTTTTGATAACACAGAAAAAATGCATTATTCATTTGTCTTAAAAATAGAATAAATGTGTCTCCAGTAAGTTTAGGACTGCTCACCTTGTTGCCGCTTTCAGAAAATGTCCAGCATGTCACAATGTTGTTATTTTTTTGTAATTCTATCAACTAGCTTACAATACTTTCCAAATCGAAATGTCTGATAAACCTTCAATTTCATAGTGAGATTTCTCGCATACTCTGAGATAACGCCCTAAAAGCCATTGGTAACCATGTGTGTAGCTCGTTGTTTCTGAGCAAGTGAAGGAATAAACATCCAAACCAACATCACTGGTAGGTAGATAATGATCCTTTCTTCACCATAGAGTTGTTAAACAACGTGTAAATCCATTCAAATGCTCAGAAACAATGGGCTACACACATGGTTACCAATGGCTTTTAGGGCGAGATCATAAGTTATGCGAGATTTGTTATACTTTCGACAACATTGTTCTCTTCGTCATTTAAAATACATTTGGCTCAAAATTTACGTCAATGCTTTTGACACATATTTAAGCGGATCTAAAAGCTGAATTTCGAAAGATTTGGTCGTCAGAAAATGCTAACTGGCAAAATTACCTAAGTTCTCCTATATAATATTTGATAGGGTAATGAATTTCACATAAGGATAAGTTGAAATGAAAATAAATTAAAATATCCCTCACCCTCTAGGGTAGATGTACCAATAGTGGAGGTACTAAGCATGATTGAACTTCATTCAAACGCCTAAATTCAAGAACCGCAATTAATGTACAAACTAATGTTGTAACTGGAAGTAACGACCATTTACTCAATGAGAAAAATAATTTCATCGCAGTAATCCACGGCATGTCAGTGAAAAATAATACCTCCACTATTGGTACACTGTTCCTTTAGTTGCGGTATATTTTTAATTTGTGTTCCTATAGTTGCGGTATCCGTTGTTTTATTATGGGATCCTCTACTATAGGAACACTTTACCGCAACTATTGGTACAAGTAAGAAAAATTTTAGCAATTTTAGTGATATTTCATCAGTTTTCAGTCAATTTGAACGCTCTTTTCAACTATTCTGTTCTGGTGTTCGGCAGTGTCGGTTATGTGACTAATGCAATAAAATCAGTGAAAACGGCACTACCGCAACTATAGGAACACACACAACTAAGGGAACACTTACTGTTTTTAATTTGCCTAAAATGTTGTTGGAAATTATGTTAACTTCATAAAACTCTAAAAATGATTTCGAAATTTCATAAGAAGCTTCCAGAAAGTGTATTAGGGTAAATATACTGGTATTCACCATAGTTCTAGTGTTCACCACTCCAGAAAACATATCGTTTGAGGACCCAAGTACAGATTATTCGTTTAGTGTTCATTTAATCACTTTTAAATAATGTGTCGATATTTAAAAAAAACCTAAAAGTTGCTAAGAAAATAATGAAAAAAAAAATCATTTGCACAAAATTTTTGGCTGCTTTGCACCTTATTTCGCAAAAGTGTTCCTAAATCCGCCACCCTTCTTAACAAATCAAAGTAGGTGGCGAATTCATGAAACGCACAAGGCAGGTGATCTAATATGTGCCACCTCAATTGTGACTATAGAACCAAGGTTTCCAACCAGTCCTTATAGTTTTCCTGCTAATCAAGGATTGAAAGCTTTCGTTTAGCGTCTTGACAGTATTCAAAATTCATTTGACTGATTCAAAAAAAATATATTTTTTGTTATGGTGGCGAATACTGGTATTTACACCTATATAGACAACTGAAAAGTTGAATGTTACGGTTTTAGCTCTATCTAAATACTTTTCCGTTAAATACTTAAAATTTGAGAATCACTTCCTGTCTAGTGGTCGATATTGGCTCAAACGTGGATCTATGGAGTAACTAAAAAAGAGTAGTTTTATGAAAATATCATATTCTTCAATTTTGTTGTTACTGAAAAAACATGTTGATGGAATTTATCTTCATAAATTTAATTTTGCCATTTGTTTATTACAAACATATTTGGTTTTAGAATAAGTGTAATTCTTCAGCCATCTAGGGTGTTTTTAAAAACTTTGAGGCGTGTACAAATAATTTCAACTATTATGATTAATCCCTCTACTCGGCAGCTTCTTTTTTCGCTACACTCAAAGTATTAAAAAAAAGTTCTAATCGTGATAACATTTTTGTTTCTCCATATTTTTACAAATTTCCATAAAAAAAATCTTCTATTTTCATAATCTGTGTCGCTATCAGGCATTATAAACTCCGTTGTTATTTAATTTTAAAGCACGATCAAAACAAGCGAAGAAAAACAACCTATCCCTAGCGGTCCATGATTGGCAATGTATCGCAAGTTTTAACAAATTTGATAAATAAGAGCAGCGAATGAGAGCCCTAAAGAAAGAGCGATGATAAAAACTTTTACCACTTGCAGTTTTCTTCAGTGTCAGTTACTTGTATCCACTGGAGACGAGTAACTGACTGACCAATCTACTTTTAAGTTTCAGTTTGTTCTTCAAATACGTCAATGAATTTTGGAAAAGGGGCCCTGAACAGGTGTTTGACGCAACTTAGTCGCGATGCTCTCAAAAAAGCGCTGCACGGTAATGACGGATACAATGACGGATACATTTCCAGTACCTCGTTGACCGTTGCTTCGTATACTTGGCCCACCAATTTTTTTTTCCTTTATTTCGGCACGTACGGTAAAGTCGTAAAACCATGCAACACTCTCGCTGAGTGCTTGGTATTTCGACGCCATCTTCGATTGAACTGACAACACCCGAGCGAAAAGAGAGCAATTCAAAAGAGAAACAAAATGTACCTATGTTCTTTACTTTAATTACATAAAGATATTGAAAACACTCACAGAGTGCTTCGTGAAGCCCAAGCAGGACAGTTCGGTTTTGCGTCGTCGGATAGATTTTGCTCACGGTTTCGCGCGTGTTTTCGTCTCCGAAGATTTTTTTTCAGTTTTGGAGCGTTTTGCTGGGTAGGTATTTAGGAAGGCACAAGCAAGACGGTTTGTTTTCGGGACGCCAAGAAGTTTTGCTGTCAGTGTCAGTTTTGTGTTCAGTCGAGGATGGATTACCAACTGGTGAGTTCGATTCATGCTTGTGATAACACATATTTTCTTGAAAGCGTAACTTTTAAGTAATATTAAAACAAACTTTGTATGGTTCGTCACTATAAGTGTCGCCATTATGCTTTTTTCTAATACAAATTCAATATACTTATATTTTTCTCTTTTTGACATTATTTAAAATTATATTTTGAATTGTTCGACATTGTGAATGTTGACGTATTTTTTAAAACTTCTCCCATATCGACACAAAATGCACAGTAATACTCATATGTAATTTTCAAACAAACTATGTATAGTTCGTCACGACAAGTGTCGGCATTATTCCTGTTTTATATAATTTAAAATATATATATGTAATTTTCAGTTTTCGTCATTAATTAAAACATCTTTTGAATTGTTCGACATTATAGATGTTGACGTATTTTTTAAAGTTTCTACCAAAAACTTCTCGAGACAAAAATACAAAACTTGCTTTAAATATAAGTCGTATATTCCCCCCTTGTCCATGGATCGCATCATCGACCAGAGGTGACTCCCAGATCTTTTCCTCCCTCACTAATAAACACCCTTCCCGTGGTGATTGTGGAGATGCAGAGGTACTCTCGGTCTCTAGAAGCAACAATCATTACACTGTAAGGACTTGGCCGGCGCCGTTATTGATTAATAATATTGGATCTGCTAAAATTGCACTTCGAGAGTAAGCGGAAACTCCCATCCCTTATTCATTTGGATCGTAGTGCAATTCTTACCAGTTCCGATCAATCACGGAGTAGCAACCATTGACATGTACAGTCAGTCTATGCTATGCTATAAAGATATTGAAAACACTCACATATTGTACTGAAAACCCGTTATTAATATACTTTCTATAATTTTACATGGCCTGAGAAGAATCTTGCGCATCGTTGTCGTTCTAAAAGCTTTTATTACAAAGATATACAACATGTTAAAATTAGAAGGTATGCTTCCTTATACCCTCTTGTAAGGGAAAGTGATAGACAAAAATCATGTTCAAAATTAAAAACGCAGTCTAACTGTCCACCCAAACTTTGTTTTTGTCTTGTCTTTTTGTCTTTTGTCAAATCTTAGAAATAATTGTCATGTCTACATATCTCAGGCGATATTCATTATTTTACCTTATGAATCTGGTACATTTTACATTTTCGTACATGCGCGATTTCTGAGCTATACATTACTGGACAGAGTAAAATACGCATTGGCCGTTTTTCCATACAAAATGATCAAGTTTGGAGTCTTATATCTCGGTTTCTAGTTGCCCGATTGACCTGAAATTTTCACCGCAGCTTGAAAGTAACCTCAAATTTGCTAGGCTAGAAATTCATAGTTTTCATTAACGAACTTTTAAGTAATCGCAAATCTCAAATTTCGATGAAAATGACAAAATTTTAAAGTAAAAATGATTTTTAAATGAAAATATTTAGAGCAATATGTCCTTCTGCAAAAATGTACAATTTGATAAGACACACAAGTTTGCAGAACATCATTTTTCGTTAAAACTGATTGTTTCCAAAATATTTTCAAAATTAAATTTTGCAATTTTTTGCAAATTGAGAGATTTTCAATAATTTAAAAGATTGTGTTTCAAATGCAGTGATATTTTAATTGAGTGAAATCTATGTTATATCTAGGCTGTGGTGAAAATTTCAGATCAATCGGACCACTAAAAGCTGAGATTCAGATCTCCAAACTTGACCATTTTGTATGGAAAAACGGCCAATGCGTACTTTATTCTGACCAGTACTGTAAATAAAAGCTGCTGTAGGCGCAGAAGGGAGACTTCCTGAAGTATTCCTACCTAAAATCCTACCAGATAACAGTATAGAATATTAAGCAGAGTATTATTCAGAAAAGATTTTTTTGAGATTTCCACGATCCTGCTTATGATTCTTAAAAGTGTGACTATGATTTGATTAAAACAGTGGTACCGAACCTTTTCAGAGTCGCGGCTTTATTTGACTTTTTGCAAACGTCTCGCAACCCCTAGAAATATATGACAAATAATTCTCGAAAACTTAAATCAAGTGCTAGTACAGTAGGACATGCTTGAAATAAGACCATTTAATCGAACTCTTAAAAATATTTTCATAGATCTCATCAAGAATTCAGCAAATAGGGAGCCGGATCACATTCTTGGTGCTTATGATTCACTTCAGCAGGGCTTCAGTAGTGCTCATATTTGGCCACAACTTGCGTCGTATTAAAGTGCTTTTTATTGTTAAGTTTCAGACAATTTGAAAGACTCAAATTGAAGACTTTTGAAATAATGAATAGGTCTACTAAAAATCCATGATATACGCCATCCAATTTAACTTTAAATATTTCGCATGTAATTTTCTAAATGATGAGTACCCCCTATGATTTTAGCTAGAAACCCATCAAAGATTTTATCAGAGTAGCAGTGTTATATAATAAACACATCATTCATAATCCTACTATCCATTTTCCGTAAGCTTCAGAGAAGATATGATCTACAATCACGAAAAAAAAATGTATTTATTTTTGTAGAAGTCGTCATTTTTTTGTAAAAGGCTCTTTAAGGGTAAGTGGTTGTGTGAGAATGATTTTCCTGTTTCAAAAGTAATTAATTTATTTTGAATAAATAATGTTTCTGGGGCCTTCTTTAGCCGAGTAGTAAAAGTTCGCGGCTACAAAGCAAAGCCATGCTGAAGCCGTCTGGGTTCGATTCCCGGTCGGTTCAGGATCTTTTCGTAATGTAAATTTTCTTGGCTTCCCTGACATTGAGTATAATCGTACCTGCCAAACGATATACGAATGCGAAAATGGCAACATTGGCACAGTTTATAACTGTGGGAGTGCTCATAAGAACACTATGCTGAGAAGCAGGCTCTGTCCCAAAGAGGACGTTGTTGCCAAGAAGAAGAATTAATGTTTCCGACAGAATCCTGCTCAACATTATGTGAATGTTCCGCTCCAGAGTTGGGAAAAGTTCTGAGATTCACACTACAGTAGGCAAGCGTAGCGAATCACAGTCACCGGAGCCAGTGAAACTCGCGCGTATCGCTGCTGTAGGCAAATGGCTTGAAAATAGCAAAACACCCGTTGCTAAGGGCAACCCAAAACTACTGTAGAAAAATGTTCCATTTCCCGCATTTCCAGCCTTTAATGACACTCCTGACTTAGAAAATTCATGTACCCTACATAGGCTACTTGATGAGATTCACAATTTTGAACTACTGTATTAGGAGAGCCACGTGATTTTCGCAAAAACTCAAGCCTACTACTATTACCATTCCCAGCACTGTTCCGCTCAAAGCTTCCCATTAGGAAAAAAAACATGTCTATAATTTTGTGAGAATGCTGCTCAAGACCTTGTGAGAAAGCTGTCTGATTTTTTATGAGAAATATGTCCCTGATTCAGTGTAAATCCCTTCTAGGGTTGTGTAACACTTATAATAAGGATTCTGTTAAAATACAGCCTATGAGCCAGAAACAGTTGGGTTGCAAAATTAAACATTTTTGTTTGTATTAAAGTTCGATAGAAAAATTTAAAATTTGAAAATTTACTCAATAATTTTGAAAATCATGGAGTAATTCTAAAAATAAAATTAATCAATTAGTCGAAAAAAAATCCCATAATGAATTTCAAGCTAGATTTACGAGTAGAAAAATATAGAACTGAATAAAGTGTTGAAAGAAAAAACCTTACTTTGTTCAAAATTTAGGCTGGTGGAACAGTCAACGGGCCAGATATAGGAACAGATTCACACTTTTCGAAAGCCGTACCAAATGAAGTATGTTGGACAGCCCTGGACTGACTGAACAAATCAACTTATGAATAAAAATTATGATTCGTTTACATTTTCCATATAAAAACTACCATAATACATTATATGATTATTTTACCATACCAGGATCATACTGTATGATATCTGCCAAATTCTGGAGAAAACCTACACTTCTCCCGCTCTATTCCTACATCAATGGGTTCAAGAAAGGTGATTGTCCAATCTTCAATATCCTAAATCCTTCAGTTTTTTTTTTCTCGAGAGCTCCCTTTCTCTTGAACAGAAAGCACAAAATTGTGCGAGATAAAATAAACGTTCCATTGGTCGTCCTCGAGACGAGACTATGCTACTCACCGAACTTCACTTTAGCTCCGCCCAACTCAAAAGAAGTTTTCCTCCTGCCTCTCTTCCTTTGCTCGCGTAAGGAAGGTTCATCCGTGTTGCAATGCATCATTCATTCTCGGTGTTCTGTCTGTCTTCCCAATGTATAAACGCTGATCTAATCCTGAAAATCCCTCTTCGCTGAATGCTCGAAAGCAAAGCGTGAACACGTGGACAGCTGTGTTTATTTACACAATAGTTCTAAAAGCATCCAGTCTATCAAACAGCAATTTGTACTTGGATTGCGGCTTTTTCGGGTGTGAGGAGCGCATATTTCATTTCGTGAAAATTGGGGAGAAATAGCACCCTCAGCTATGTTTCTTTGAAAGGCATTGCTTCAAAAGTACTACGATTATCAACTATCAATTCCATATCAGGGTGAATTTTTATGATTGATTTTTTTTAGAAGACGACATTGTTTTATAAGATATAAGTTTTATAGCCTATAATGTACGATAAATGGGGCATTAATGGAGGCGGGGGTTTTGTTATTTCCATGCAATACAAACATGTACAGCTAAGAGTTACTCCAAAAGTTCTAATATGGATATATCATAGAAAAACTGTAAACAAACTGCTTTTTCAGAAATTCGTCATGACAAACTGTCAAAGGCAGAGTTACTGAAATTTACTAAAGCTATAAATATCACTTGCGTGCTAGCAATACCGTTTTGATTCGAATCCCGGAGAGCTTCAAATTCCTAACACTCTACTTTGTATGGGAAAGATTTCACTCGAAATGTTTCAAAATGCGCCGTCAAAAAGTTCCCAATTTGAAAGATGATTTTTATAAACATTTTACATAGCAATCCATGAAAATTTACAACGTTCAACTAGTATTGATGTCTTTCTAACGGTTTAGTGCGTTCAATTAATTATTCGACTATTCTGATTGTGTTTTTCAAGAGCAGTCCGGAATTCAAATCAAAGTGTCCGGAATATGAAGCAAAAGTGTGGTTGTGTCCGGAATAAAAATCATGAAGAGGCCGAACATTTTTATTGATTAAATTGAATTACAGATGTGGAATCCACATCTTCACCTACCATTCAAAATTTAAGTGTTTGCAAGGCCTGATAACGCTGAAGTTTTGTACAGAACGATTCAATTTATATGTGTAGTGACTAGTTGTACTTCACTGAAGCGTCCGTAATATGAATCAAAACGGTACTATCACTTTGATTTGAGTACTAACAACAGTGATGCGACATCGCACTCTAGATTATAATCTCTGCAGAATGGGTGCTCACGTGCTAGTCATCCAAGCTACTAATAATAACTACCGAAAAACTAAAAATTTCATAAACTTTGCAATTGGATTAAATGGACAAATTGATGTGAAATTTGTGAAAAAGTTACACGTCTTCTCGGTGAGAATCGAACTCACGACTCCTTGTACACTAGATAGAGCAATTTACTAGAAGAATGGAGGACTCATGGACGCTGAAGTTCACCTGAATTCGATTTCAACTCAATAAACACGTGGTCCTCTTTCGCAAAGCGTACCACTTTTGAAAAAATGAGATGCCCATCTAATCACAACGCTTTCTATTTTCTATGCAATGCCTAGCCGAGAGCTACATTTTAGTGACAGCCAGCAACTGTGGTCAAGAGTTATTTCAGAATTAACACTAACTAATACTCAAAAAATCATGAATTACTCTTAGATCAACAAATTTTCGACAATGATTTATAGAATAACTTCTCTGTGGATCTCTTCAGAAACATTTTACAGTTATTTTCTAAGCAATTCTTCTTAGCATTCCTTAGGACATAATTTTACATGGCTTTTCTAGAGAATTCCTGGCAAAAACTCATTACGTTACTTCAGAAAATCTTTCAGAAACTGCTCCAAGGATTTATCCAGGAAATTTCCTAAGAATATCCCTTGAAGCAATTTATATATCTTGATAAATTTACTGTGGGCTTCGGTGGTGAACTTAGAGATATTAATAGATAAATTGAAGTAAAACCCGAAGGAAGCATTGTCATGAAAAATTTCTGAACTGTTTTCTAAGGTGTTTTTTAAATCTTTAAAAGCCCGAGACGAACTTTGTAAAAATGCAATTGGTCACAATTCGGAAACCAGTTAAAAATCAAAAATTTGAAATAACCTTTAAAGTAAATGCGATTAGTTGGTCTTTCAATCCTTGTGTGAGATATCCCCCTGATCCCTGCCCATTTTGTAGATAACAGAAAAAGCGTGGACCCGAGGGGTCCGAAATTGGCCTCTATAGATATAGATTATAACGGATATCTCAACATCCAAATGAGCTAGAAGTTTGGTGTATTCTGGCGGTTGAGGGCCTGATTGAGATTTTTCCCGCTAGGTGACGAGGTCTGTATATCCTAATCAGCTCGGAGGTTGGTGTCTTGGGCAAAACTGTTCAGCAGATCAAAAGCTATTTGGTGGTGAAGAATCTGTTTGGGGATTCTTTCACAAGGTGGCGCCAGTATTATGTTTTCTTCTTTTTCTTATTGTATGTACCTAAAGATCCTTATCAGCTAGAAGGTTGGTGCCTTCGGCAAAGATATTCAGCAGATTGAGGGCTATCTCAAGGCTGATAAAACGCTGATTTGGAATGGTTGTTAAAAAGCTGATTGGACACATGACTGTAGCAAATCATCAATAATATGCAACAGTATTGTTGCTCGAGATCCTTATCAGACCAGATCAGATCAGATCCTTATGTTGCAGTCTTTGGCAAAGCTATTCGGCTATATTCACCTGTCTCCGGGCGAGTTGTTCATAGCATAGCATAGCATAGCATAGACTGACTGTACATGTCAATGGTTACTACTCCGTGATTGATCGGAACTGGTAAGAATTGCACTACGATCCAAATGAATAAGGGATGGGAGTTTCCGCTTATTCTCGAAGTGCAATTTTAGCAGATCTAATATTATTGATCAATAACGGCGCCGGCCAAGTTCTTACAGTCAGTTGGGATGGGGAAGGAATATTAGGGTGTAATGATTGTTGCTTCTAGAGACCGAGAATACCTCTGCATCTCCACAATCACCACGGGAAGGGTGTTTATTAGTGAGGGAGGAAAAGATCTGGGAGTCACCTCTGGTCGGTGATGCGATCCATGGACAAGGGGGAAATATACGACTTATATTTAAAGCTAGTTTTGTATTTTTGTCTCGAGAAGTTTTTGGAAAAAAATACGTCAACAATTCAAAAGACGTTTTTATTAATGACGAAAACTGAAAATTACATGTATATATTTTAACTTATATGAAACAGGAATAATGCCGACACTTGTAGTGACGAACCAAACATAGTTTGTTTGAAAATTACATATGAGTATTACTGTGCATTTTGTCTCGATATGGTAGAAGTTTTAGAAAATACGTCAACATTCACAATGTCGAACAATTCAAAAGATAATTTTTAATAATGTCAAAAAGAGAAAAATATATGTATATTGAAATTGTATAAGAAAAAGCACAATGCCGACACTTATAGTGACGAACCATACAATGTTTGTTTTAATATTACATAAAAGTTACGCTTTCAAGAAAAAATGTGTTATCATAAGCATGAAACGAACTCACCAGTTGGTAATCCATTCGACTGAACACAAAACTGACACTGACAGCAAAACTTCTTGGCGTCCCGAAAACAAACCGTCTTGTTTGGGCCTTCCCAAATACCTACCCAGCAAGACGCTCCATAACAGGAAGAAAAAAAATCTCCGGCAACGAAAACACGCGCGAATCCGTCAGCAAAATCAATCGGACGACGCAAAACCGAACTGTCCTCTTCACCTGTCTCCGGGCGAGTTGTTCAACAGATAAAGTGTTCTCTTGTGGTGGATAATCTGATTAGAGGAGATTGATGACTAGAACCACTTAGTGGATGAATTTCCAATCAGACTCTTTACTTTTGATCTGATTAACAGCTTTGCTGAATATACCAATCTTTTAACTAATAAGTATCTTGAGGTACAGACAAATGAAGAAAATTTGTTACTAGTGCCACCTAGCGAATAAAGGCTCAAATAGATTTTTTACCTCCAGATGCTGCCTAAGAAAGCAACCTTCTAGCTATTAAGGATCTTGAGGTAGTGAAGATTGCGCCACCAAGCGGATGAATTTTCAATCAGGCTCCTTAAAAAAATGTTATTAGCACCACCTAGTGGATGTGTTTCTAATCAGATTTTCCACCACAAGATAGTACTTAATCTGTTGAACAACTCGGTCGAAGACAGCTGAATATAGCCGAGTATCTTTGCCGAAGACTCCATACTTCTAGCTGATAAGGATCTTGAGCAACAATACTGTTGCATATTGTTGTTAATTTACTACGGTCATGTGTCCAATCAGGTTTTCAACGGCCATTCCAAATCAGCGGTAGAGAAGATTGATGATTTCTTTTTACTAGCGCTACCTAGCGGATGAATTTCCAATCCACCTCTCCAACGCCATATAGCGCTTGGTCTGCTGAACAGCTTTTCCGAAGACACCAACCTTCCAGTTGAAAAGGATCTTAAGGTACAGACAATTGAAGGAAATTTGCTACTAGCGCCATCTATCGAATAAACTATCATTCAGACTCTTCACCGCCATATATCCCTAATTCTGCTGAATAACTTTGATGAACACACCAACCTTCTAGCAGCTGATAAGGATCTTGATGTAGAGAAGATTGAAGATTGCTTTTACGGATGTTAATTAATAGATGAATTTCCAATCAGACTCTTTACCGCTAGATAGCCCTTTGATCTGATGAACAGCTTTGCCGGAAATCCTCTAACTAAGAAGGATCTTGAGATACAGACAATTGAAGAAAAATTGTCGCTAGCGCCACCTAGCGGGAACATTCCCAATCAGGCCCTCCACCGCCAGATAGCCCTTGATCTGCTGAACAGCTTTGCATAAGACACCAACCTTCTAGCTGATAAGGATCTTGAGATACAGATGATTGAAGAAAATTTGTCACTAGTGCCAAGTAGCGGATGTATTCGCAATCAGATTCCTCATTGCCAGATATCTCTTGATCTGCTGAATAACTTTGTCGAAGACACCAAACTTCTAGTTCATGTTGAGATGTCCGTTTGAGGTCAATTTCGGAGCCTTCGTGTCCACGCTTTTTCTGTTAGGGGTCATGCACAAATTATGTCACGCTCCACGGGGGGGTTAACTAAGCGTGACAAGCCTTACAAAATTTTTGGGGAGAGTGTCCAAAAAGTTGAAATTGAGCGTGACATCATTTGTGTACCATCCCTTACCTAGAAAATAGGGAGGGGTCAGGAGGGATGTCTCACCTAAGGATTTTAAGACTAATCGCATTCACTTTAAAACTTATTTCAAATTAATTGATCTACTGGTCTCCGAATTGTGGCCATTTAAAAATGCAATAGTTGAGATATCCTGTTTCAAAATTCTGAAAAATTTTGAAAAAAAATACTAGGCAGAGCCCATTTATTACGTAACGCTAAAATTAATAATTTTGGACCCCCTCCCCCCATCCGTAACGCTTTCTGTATGAAAAATTTAAAAATGTTGTATGAGCTGTAACGCTTGATCCTACTCCCCCTCCCCCTATAGCGTTACGTAATTTGTGGATGCCGCCCTAGCGAACTAGAGAAGATTACAAGAGAAATCAATTCAAGATATTCGAAATAATATTTGTTATAATAACCGGAAGAAAAATATAAATATAACACTTATAACTTGTAACATTTATAATATCTGCGTAAACTGTTAGAACTCTTTCTATTTTCAGAATGCACCATGGATATTTTTGAGAAACTTGTTAAGAAACCTTTAAAATAATTTTCTTGACAAAATTTTTGAAAACATTTCTAATGGAATCCCAGAGAAATGTCCGTGGAAGTTCTTGCAGGAATCATTATAGGATCTTTTTATGTGATACCTGGTGTAACTTCCAAACAAATTATAATCCTATGCATAATTCTTCAAGCTTTGAACGTGCACATTCCTGGAGAAATTGCCAAGATAAAATCTTAAAACTATACTAAACAAATCTTGGGATAATTCCTTAGCGAATCTCTGCTTAAGGCAATATTTGGAGAGGCTCTCAGTGAAATTCCGTTTTTTTTTTGTATAAGTTCAGCAAGGTACAAAAAATGAATTTTTGAAAGAATTTCTGCGAGAGTTCTTGAAAGAGATCTCAAAGGTTTTTCTGAACAAACATTTGAATTAGTCGCAGTTTGCATTTTATCACGGATTTCCAGAGAAAAACGGACTTTTGAAGGGAATTTTGGAGTACTTTATGAAGTTACAAGTTGTCCCGGCAAACTTAGTCTTGCCATAAAGAAGGCTGTTGAAAACCGCCATGAAACATCCCATACAAAATTATAGTTGCATTCACTCTCGTTCTTCCGACTTTCCCGATGAATACGTCGGAGCACTTGAGGAACTTAACTATGAGAAAATTTTCTAAATCTGATAGCCAGTTCTCAAACCTATTCGTGACATACAAACACCATTCCATTTTCATTTATATAGAAGTTAGAAGGTGATCGATTTTTTATGAAGCCTAATCAGTACTTTTGAATAAATTAATAAGATAAAATATTGAAACTACTCAAGGTCAAATTTCTAAAAAAAATCTTCAAGTAATTCCCTACACTTTTCTATACTTATGGAGTAAATATTAGAGTATGTTTAAGAAAAAAACTATTTGAACTTTAACACTTCACTTCACTTTTGCGAAAGAAAATACTAAAAACACTAGTAAGGCGATCAACTACCTTTGAACTCTAATACGTTGCTTATCTCGACAAGATAGGCCTATTTCGTCTGCGTGTTACAGACTTTTTCAGTGTTTAGTGCTCGACTGAAAATTTGCGTTTTTTTAGTTATAAAAATTGTTCATAGACTACTCTGACAAGAAATCAGGACAACAAAATTGCGATAAAAAGAATACATTCCTGGAAAATATTGGGAGGTAGACAATACCCAGAGATATTGCTGAGGACTCGGAAAAGAAATTCGAGTTACCCCCAAAAACGATTTTAAGAACAAATTATTGAAATGATTATTGAAGAAATCCCTTGAATATTCTAAATAAAATATGTAGTGCGAATTTGTGGGACTATCCCTTATCGGATTTCTTGACAATTTTTTCAATAAATTCTAGAATGAATTTATTTCAAGATAACTTAACATATGCTTGACAAAAACCTCTTGAGATTTATAACAGATTTTTACAGATTTCACTGCAGATTGCTGATAAAACCTTCTGTGATCTGAAAAATTTTTTGACAGAAGTCTGATTCTATGTTGAACTCATGATCCTTAAAAAAACACACAATTTTACATGAATATGAATGCTATAGTTCATCTTTTCAGCTATTTTTATTTTAATTTTTCTTTCAATCCGGTAGAGTTGGCAAAATAGATTCCAAACAGTAGGATAGAGATCGTAATCGTATTGAGATCTAGATACAAAATATCGAGTAAAGGAGAGTATACTGTAGTTTTCATGAAAACCGCGCGTTCCAGTCGAGATGAATTAAAAGTGCCGAACATCAGATCCGGCTCCTAACGTTTGATAGGCATGTTCAAAAATGAAATATATAAAAATAAAAAAGCAACATTCTGAATGCAAAGTAGGCCGTCATTGAAATTTGTACTCGTCATTGATGATACGATGACGAATAAGGGCTAAGTAGCCCGTCATTCGATCTGGCAGCCTTGTTGACACTGCAGCTCGCAATTTCAAAGTGGAAAATCTCAGTCCTTATAGTTCATAATGATCTGAAAAAGTATCAATATATGCACTGGCATGCTGAAAGTATGCTGATACTTTTTCAGATTTATTTCTAATTCATTTCAAGATTCCAAAGCAATTATAATCAGTTGGGGTTCTTTTTCAATAAAAGCTAAAGCAAAATTAATGCAGATTCCCAACGCATCATGGCGCCACGTTACCGCTAGTATCAGCTAAAACGTGTCTTTACTACGTTTTACATGTGTTAGATTCCTCTTGAAAGCTAACTTACTGCTGTCACGTTTCCTTTATGTTGTGTTCTATCTTTCGTACACACAACATATATCTGTCATTCGAAGCTTGACGTGTACTTTTGCCACAGTTCCAGCGAGCGGTTCGTCGAAGAATGCTGTTTCGTTGATTTCTCTTGGAGACTGGCTAGTGTTTCTGTGATTTTTTTTGCAACGGGTGACGCGTGTCAACAACAACTGGACACGAATCCCATCCAAGAAGGGATGTCTGATAAAAAGAAAGTAATCATTGCGGCCGTGGGCATTTTTGTGTGCTATTTCTACTTCGGCATTATCCAGGAGAAGATCACTCGAGGCAGGTATGGAGATGAACTGCAGGAAGATGGAACCCGAGGAGAACGGTTTACCTTCATGCTGGCACTGGTAGGCGTGCAATGTATCTGCAATTGGGTTTTCGCCAAGGGTTAGTTATAACAGGTGATATTGAAGTTGTAATTGTAAAATGTAATTTCTTCATATTTTAGCAATACTTATGGTAAAGCCACAGAGTCAAGACACTACACCTAAGGTGTACTATGCGTCCAGTGCTTTGACATATTTGTTGGCCATGATCAGCTCGAACATGGCCCTCAGATGGGTTGCCTATCCGATGCAAGTGGTGGCCAAATCGGCCAAACCAATTCCGGTGATGCTGTTGGGCGTTATGTTCGGCAGGAAGTCCTACACTGCACAGAAATATATGTTCGTGCTGTTGATTGTTGTTGGAGTGGTGCTGTTCATGCTCAAGGAAGGCAAAACTAGCACCAGTCCTTTAGAGAAGGAAGGCTTGGGGCAGCTACTGCTGATAATGAGCCTGATTATGGATGGATTGACCGGTGCCGTACAAGTAAGTATCGCAAACAATTGATTAGATTCAGGGCGCACAGTACAGTCTACCTACAGTTATGGATCAACTAAGGGACATTTTTCAGTACAAAATATGATTAAAAATCATGGTGACGCTGTACAAACCAAAATTACCTCTCAGGGACTGCAGAATATAGTTGATTTTGATAATACACCTTAAAATCCGCGGTTATGTACCAAAAAGTGCGGCGCTACGATGTTGCACTTGCGGACCCTCAATATGTCGGAAAGAATGCGACTAATTCTCAAAATATTGCGAGAATTACAATTCCATGATCCGAGTTTCCTATCGTTAGTCTGTTATCGATGCCTGGGTCTATGCCGATGGTTCCGATGGGATTGACATTTTATGCTTTCTACTTACGATTTTTTCGGTTGGCTTGTGAAGCCTGCATCGGAGGATCATCGTGCACAGCACTATTTTAAATACACTAAAACTAAACATTTTTGAAGTTTCACAATTAGAAAAATACCAACAATATTTAAATTTTGGGCATCACCATAAACAGAGTAATCTATTTCGATTCAAGCATTCTAATTTGTAAAATCTCTACTTTAAACTTAACGAAATTCTGAAGTATTTTTTATAAGAAGAAACGCGATCTTGATGGTAGATATCAAGTCTGGAACGCGCAAGAATTTGTCAACTTCAAATTGATGTGCTCCTTTTGAAAATTCATTAAAAAACCTGAAATGCTGCATTTGAAAGTTGACTGTATAAATAATGATTGCTATGATGAGTTTTCACTTTTTGCTCTTTAGTTTTCTTTTCAAAAGAATCGAGTGCTTTGCAAGGACCCAAGCAGTCCGATTCATTTTCGCGCGTTCGGAGTGTATTTTCGCTGGCGTCGTTCGTTTGCCAAGTGCTTTGCGAAGGCTCAAGCTGTCCGATTCATTTTCGCGCGTTCGGAGTGTATTTTCGCTGGCTTCGTTCGCTTGGGTAGTGCTTTGCGATGGCCAGAGCAGAGTGCGTGGTCTTTCGATTTGGTTGCGTGTTCCGATGGAACGCGCGACGGAATCAAAACAAATCGTGTTCGGTTCGCGTCATTCGAGTGCGGAAAAATAGAAATCGACAATAGTGCGTGGTCTTTTGATTCGGTTGCATGTTCCGGTGGGACGCGCAACGAAGTCAAGACCAATCGTGTTCGGTTCGTGTTGATCAAGTGCGAAAAGCTTCGTGTTCAGCAGAGGATGAAGTACTGGTGAGATCGTTTCATGATTATGATAATTCATTTTTATCGTTGCTATAAGTAGCTTTTATTTTATTTTCAAACAAGCTATGAATGGTTCGTCACTACAAGTGTCGACTTTTTCGCGTTTCATATAAACTTAATATACCATTATGTTTCGTCATTGGTCAAAATAACATTTGAATAGTTCGACATTATGAATGTCGACGTAAGACATTTTTTTTTGGTTGCAATGTAACTTTTTTTTTTAATTTTCAAACATGCTTTGAATGGTTCGTCATTACATGTGTCGACAATACCCGTATTTCTGTTACATACACTTTTCAAATACACAATCCTTTCTGTCTTCGTCATTATTAAAAATAACCTTTGAATAGTTCGATATTATGAATGTCGACTTTTTTATAATTTCTTTCAATATATTTTTACTGCGATACAAAAATGCAACACTAGTTTTAAGTTTCGTATTTTCCCTCCTAATCCATGGATCGCATCACCGACCAAAGGTGACTCCCAGATCTTTTTCCTCCCTCAATAACCACACCTGTCCCGTAATGATTGTGGAGATGCAGAGGTATTCTCGGTCTTTAGAAGCAACGATCATTACACAATAACGTTCCTTACCCTTCCCAACTGACTGTAAGGACTTGGCCGGCGCCGTTATTGATCAATAATATGAGAGCTGCTAAAATTGCACTTCGAGAATATGCGGAAAATCCCATCCCTTATTCATTTGGATCGAAGTGCAATTCTTACCGGTTCGGATCAATCACGGAGTAGCAACCATTGACATGTACAGTCAGTCTATGCTATGCTATGCTATGCTATGCTTTAGTTTTCTTTTCAAAAGAATCCAACGTTCTCGCACAAAACTTATGTGAATGCGGAGGATTTCAAGCAGTTTTCGGGACAGATATTTTATACCGCAACAGGAAAAAGGAAGGTTGCCGAACTTTTCAAAACCATCAAACTATCGATATTCCAGAAACAATACCTCGAATGCCATATGCACGTGTGGTCAAAAAAGTGACATTTTCATCACTACGGAAACTATCAATCAAGTGATCTACGTCTAAAAGTGCCTTTAAAAGTGACTGCTATTATTCCTAAGGCAGCATAGGCTGTGATTCGTTTAACTTTAAGTTAAAAACTTGACAGTTCGATATTTTTTTTTCTCGAATGGTTAAATTTAACTTCGCGGTCGACCCATTTCAATCTTCACAGATGAATAGTATTTCAGAACAAAGTTGACAGATAGTTAGTTATTTTCAAATTTTCGGGAGCACAAAATAACTTTTCAACTGTCAAGTTTAACCATGCTCCATAACAGGGTTATTTTTTACCGGAGGAGAAATAGCCATCGAACTGTCAAATTTTAACTGATAGTTAAACGAATCGGTCCTAAACGGTTCACAACCATAATAGACTTGTGCTGTTCTGGCCAGACTTGGCAAGCTGTCAGTATGGGAAAAAGGCAATCGAGAGGTATGATGTGAACAACATGGTTTTGGTACCCAAAGACCACATCCTTCCCAACAGCCCAGAACTCCGTCCTCTCGAGCGGTATTTGGCCTTAATCAGATGTAATTTAAGAGAAAAAAAAACAAATAAATCCACAGAAAACGAGCGGCAGTTTAAATCAAACTGGCGTTCGGCGGTAAATAAGGTCGATGAGACCACTGTACAAAATTTTATGGAAGGCACGGCAGTTCGGGTTTGGCAAATCAAAATAATAAACGAATATTTTTTCCTTCAAATAGGAATAGGGTGCCGGTGCCATTAGTGGACTATCTAAGCTATAAAAAATCATAACAAAACAACGAAAAGCCTGAACAGAGATCTTTTGGCGTCAACAGAAAGATTTCAACCTCTACTATATGGCAAAAATATTTTTTTTTCCTTTTTTTATTGAGGGATTTTCTACCGTAGGCAGGTTCATCCCCAAAAGGGAAAAATATAAAAAGAGTGATAAAACTATTTTTTAACATAAAATCGCTTGAGCCACTATTGGTTATGTTCCAGTAGTTGCGCTAGTGCTCCAGTAGTAGACGTTTGTGAATGATACAAGGAATTTTGAACAAAATGATAAATTTTTACATAGGTTTAACATTTTTCCCTCGGAACAGCAACTAATATCTTTCGAATGAAGCATAAATATCATCTCTGGGACTTTTCTTCATTTTATACACCCATTTTAAAAACTGCTTCCATCCGTTGATCCACTACTGGAACACGACGGCAACTATTGGTGCAAAGGAGCAATATTTTTGCGTAAACTTAATTATTTATATGACTTTTTGATACAATAAAAAGCTGAAATTTGGCAAATCGACTAAACTAGAAGCGATCTATCCATCAAAAATAGTACATGTCGTTTTTATCGAAAAATGTACGTTTTATTCCATAGTCCAATCTACTGGTGCAATACAACCACCGGCGCCCTATATGAATTAAGCTACAAAAAAAGAAGGTTTTTTTACAGTTAACTCTCCCTTACTCGATATTCTGTGTCTCGATATCGAGTTAGAAAACCATAGTAAAAGTTGGTTTTCATGGCTAACTCGATGATCCCTTGGGTCGCAGTTGTATTTGTTTTGTGTTCTGTAAGTCGATACCTCTCTAACTCGATAGTCTCTTCAATATCGAGTTAGGGAGAGTTTACTGTACTATGAATTTTGACTGAAAGATACGATTATTTTGTTGATCGATTTTTGCGCGTTTCAATCTTTATTAGGACCTGTTCATTAATTATGTTATATGACAATTTTTGGGACTGTTGAATTCTCTCAATTTATTTTTTTGTAACAAAATTGAAAATAAAATGTATAACGCGTAAGAAATTTCAGAACCAACACCCACCCTCCCATTACTCCTTACGTAATTTATGCCCGACCCCTTACTTCTTTATAATTGAAAGAAAAGGACATATTGTACGTTTTTCATAACATTTACCACTAAATAAGGTAAATAGACTACCAAAGGCGGCGAATTTTTTGTACTTCAGAGGGTTCCTACCGTGTGTACGCCACTGCGCAGAAGAATGGCATTTCAGAAAATTCCACCATAAATGTATATATTATCATAGTGATCTTGTATCACAGATGGAATATGAGATGGTGGAATATTATTCGTGTTTTAAAACATTTACCGTCAGGAGAATAGTAAAGGATACTAACACATAATCTGATCATAAATATTTGTCATAAGTATTTTTGTTTTGCGAAAATTATGTTAAACTTTGTATTTATAACAATTTCCGAAATCGATGTTTTAAAATAAACTATTCCATGTTTTCTAAGATCTACATGAATTTCCTTATTTCTTTCAGGAACGAATGCGCCAGCATAGCTCTCCCTCTGCCCAACATATGATGATGGCCATGAACGGTTGGAGTACACTGTTTCTCATCCCTGCGCTGTTCCTCACAGGTGAGGCCATGGAGTTCATCGCATTTGCCACCAAGTACCCGCAGATGCTGGGACATCTGGCCACGCTGGCACTGGCCGGTGCCTTAGGCCAGTTGTTCATCTTCATGATGGTATCATCATTCGGAGCGCTGGCTTGCTCTGTGGTAACAACTACGCGAAAGTTTTTCACCGTACTGTGCTCGGTTCTGCTGTTTGGAAACAACCTGTCCAGCCGGCAATGGATGGGAACGGTTTTGGTCTTCACAGGTTTGTTTGCCGATATGTTCTATGGCAAGAAAGGCGCAGCCAATGGGAAGTCTCCTCCCAAGCCCAAGAGCGAGATCAATGGACTGCTAAAGTAAGTCCGACAGGACAGTCGATATTCAATTTAATTCTCGCAACTGTGAAAGCACAAACCCGTACCCACATTTATCATTGAAACAAATGTACAATAAGTAAGAATTTATTATGGATTGAATCCAGTCTTCATTGCTGAAAATCGTCAACCGATGGTTTACCCTGTGAAAATAAATTAGCGCATCTCTTAACCATTTATTGAAAATAAATGCGAATTATAAATTATTATTTTTATTGAGTATGTTTGAGTATTTATGTGTATTGAGAAACTGTCATAGATGCGAGTTTGTGCCACGTTTACCTCGTTCCGCATTGTTTTTTTCGTTTCGGCTTATGAATATTAGATTCGGCGGATGCCTCGTGCAAATGTTTTGAGGGAATATATTTTTCAAAGTAATAAAAGTGTTTTCTTTTTATTCAGATATTAGTAGAGTTATGTTTTACTTTTATTCGATTTGCATGCGTTTTGTTCGAGAGTGCTCTGTGATAGCTCCACACGGAAAAAATCCGTTGCCGAATTCGTGTGTCATGATTTCATAAAAAAATATGTTTCATGATATCATGACTAAAAGTCGTGAAATCGTGACTATTATGCAAGAATTCGTATGCTCAGGGCGTTACACAAATCTAACTGTAACTTTCTTCACCTTAGTTAACGTGTCTCATGGCGATCGGTGATCTTTTCTTGTGAAATTATAAAAAAGTTTTGTTTTTGACAAAGTTTCAATTCTTCGGAACCTTGTCATCATATCGATGACATTCTTGGTGAAATTCTCGTGAGTTCCCACATTGTTTCACCACACAATCAATGTACTTACTTAATCCTGACTTTGCAGAACCGGGCAATGTTTGACTTTGAGCGAAGATTTTGCTGGACAATCTCGTCGGCGATTTTAACTGTTCGGAAGTAATGCATTCCCCACGTCCTATAACAGAGCAGGTCACAAAAGGCCTTCGGCAGCCGGATGTTCCAGTTCCACTTTCCACATCCGCAGAGTTGTTAAGGAGTGTTCCATGACTCATGCAATCCACCAGCCCAGGGACCATTTACCTATTTAATTGATACTCGAAACAACATTTTGCGAACAAACCTAGCCACCGAATGTTCGCGTTCCTGCTAAAGATGTCACACTCGTTAGGTTGATATTTGTGGAAAGTTTTTACGGTTTATTACGAAACTATCAACACAAAAGCAGTAACAATTTTATTCTTTATTTTATTTGTTTACCAATGGCAAATATAAACTGGGATCTTAATTGACGTATAATGTTTCGTTTTCATGAA
Organism: Aedes aegypti; assembly: GCF_002204515.2. Classification (NCBI taxonomy): domain Eukaryota; kingdom Metazoa; phylum Arthropoda; class Insecta; order Diptera; family Culicidae; genus Aedes; species Aedes aegypti. Next base: position 172,625,460 of record NC_035109.1, read on the forward strand.
CTGAGTTCATGATTCAGGGATCCTGCTCCATGATTTCATGACTCAACTTGCCACTTTTCAGCACCAAAATTGGAATCATAAATAACAGGCATCTGAAAACATGAATAGTGCTTATGTTTTCATAACCTGTGTTCTAATATCAGATCCTGCTTCATGATTTCATGACCGAAATTGCCACTTTTCGTATCAAAAATAGGAATCATAAATGACAGATGACTAAATCCATGAATAGTGCTTATGTTTCCATGAATTTTATTCATGGTTCCAGCATACATGCTTCATGATTTGAGAATTTTAATTGCCATTTTTCTTCGCTAAAAATTGAAAACGTAACGTACAGCCGGCGTTACGGTAAAATGCTTCATGATTTCATGACTTTTGGTCATGGTGTATTTTCATAACATGAAAACACACTTTCCTCCCGAAATCATGACTCTTTCTCTTGTTTTAGAGTGCTGCATTTTTACCCGTGCAGCAATTGAATTCGTTTTTTTTATGTTCTGTTTGTGTGTTAAACGTGTTAAAGAAATTGAATTGGTTTTAGTTCGTGGATGGTCGATTCGGGATGGATTATAAACTACAGTTTTAGTCGATTTTTCGTGCGGTGCGTGTATTTTGATAAGCAGAAGTTTGCGGCTCACGATATTATTCACTGTTAGAGGAGCGACGGGTTGAAATTTCTAAAAAGGAATTTGGTGAGTTTGTTCTGATCAGCAGCGCATGACTATAATGCGTAAATATTAACCATTTGTCGGCCAGAACGTTTGCCGAACGTATCCTATGGCACTACCCTTTCCATCAACATTCCACAACCTTCCGTAACACCTATGAGAGGTCGTAGAGTTCTCTGCATCTTTCTTAAGTAGGTGTTCAATCAATCATTCTTCCCCATTCCCCAGCTTTCGCAAAGACGTGACCAGGACAACTCTCGACTACTGGAGGATGCGACGATTCTGACTTTGGTAACGGACGGGAAGGAGGCAACCCTCATACAATGGTCTAGGACTGTACCACCTACGTATTTGTGCGAAATGCTTAATGCTAATGCTAATGTTAGATTAGTCATAGATGCGATATTGTAAATGTTATCACAGTTAAAGCGATGTTTGTGGTAATAAATTACTACAATGAATATTTCAAAAACGCACTGCAACATTTCCAAATAATGTATAAACAAAATGTAGACAAGTTTTTGAAAGTCTTTAAAAACACTTCCAATTTTAACATTTATGATTAAATTTCTTGATTACTTGATACCTAATTTTTGATGGGCTACAATGTACTACGTTCAATCTATTGTGTGGCATTACGAACTTCTGTCACTCAACTAAAGCATACAGAGATAACGAAGTGAGAAAAATAAAGTCTTTCTTGAGACTTCATTTTTCCTGCTGAAGTAACAATCGTAATCCTGCGTATACGCTAACAATCGCTCTGTCGACGCACAGGCACGGCAAAAGAAATTGCTCATTAATATTTATAACATCTTGATTTCTGGAAGCCGAACAACCGGGACATCGGAGAGCCTCTAAAGTAACGGAAAAGAGAAGTGAAAAGTATAAAGTTAGTCCGGAGACCTGTGAAGGGACTCCCTCGTGCAAGGAGCCAGAATCAAGGAAATTCCCGCCGTGGTTGTAACGCCAACTATACCTTGCGGAAAGCGACGCCGAAGGATCATCCCTTGTGCTGACGGGCGCGCAGTCACACCCAGGCCCGGAGGAACCACGTGTGCCCCAGCGTCAGATAACCCGCCCAACAAGATCCGGCCAAAAGCGACGGCTATTACCCATATCTCGTGCCTGGTAGGTGCGGTGTCTGAAACCCGCCCCGGAAGAGCCACGTGTGTCCCGACCACCTGTTAGCCAACTCGCCGTACCCTCTAACCGGAGCGACCAAGCCATCAACATCTGACCCGACCCGTCCACCTGAGCATCCTCGTGGCCATAACCGGATTTTCGGCAAGGTCGTCAAGGAGCGGTCGTAGTTATCACGGCGTCGGGTGCAATCCATCCAACTGTGAACCAGTCTAAGACCGTCGGTGGAAGTGCCGCAGAAATCGGTAGCGGCGTGATAAACCCTCCAGAACATTGCAGTTGCCAGGTGTGTCATACGGAGCTCCCCCTTCGCATGTCCGCAAAGGACCCCACCGTCATTTATCGGCCGCAACACTTAACTAACCCTAACTCTATCATGAACGGAAAAAAATAAATAAATAAAAAGTACGCCACTTCTACTTTCCTTATTTCATGGGCTATTTCCCTGTACTTGTGCGTCAAATCTCCTATGTTACCTCCACTTCAGCTACGGTATCCTTCGTGACCCAACCTACGAGCTAGCCGTTTCTCGCACACCGAATGGATAATTCTGCTTCACTGGACTCGATCCTGAGCAAATCGCTTCCAGACGCCCTGAACGTTAAGTGTGCTTAGGTCTCTTCCACGGCTCGACAATCGTTTTCTATTATATCGATATCGTCCGCAAAACCTAGGAACATTACTACATGACGATGGTACCGCTTCTTTGCACGTCTGCCTTCCTAATAGCTCCTTCGAGAGCAATGTTAAAGAAAAGATTCGAAAGCTCATCTCCTTGCTTCAATCTAACTAAGGTTACGAAGGAGGCTGTTAATCTTGACAGAACTGCTTGTGACTTCAGAAAGGTAAAATTCCAAATCAAAATGTTAGTTCCCTCATAAGACATGTGTAACACGAAACACCTGACCTGCGCTGAAAGAAGGGAGTATGTTTGATTTGTAGGGTAGCGCTTTAGCGTTGTTGGCTACCAAATTACTTATTAGTTCATAATTCGGCCAACCAGTCGGATACCATTCAGTTTGGAATGTCTATAAAATAAAAAATGCATTGTATAATAAATTTTCGAGCTTTTCAATGGAATATCTATAAGTAGATGAAAAACCGAGTTTAGTACTATACCATTGAATTCCACTAGAGTTTGTATCTTTTGACAGATACAAGTATTTCAACCTTAACTGTAAGGCCGTCTCCCGTGTCGTGTACTAGACGCGACTTGGATCGTGTACACGACACTGAAGACGGCCTTACAGTTGAGGTCGTAATACGCGTATCTGTTAAAGGATACAAACTCTAATAGTCTAGTAGAATTAAATAGTAAAGTAGGGTCGGTGTTCCCTTAGTGGACAGTCCCCTATAGTCTCACAAGTGATTTTTAACGGCCGTTTTGCTATAAATCCTTTCAAAACATTTTTTGACATGAAGGTCAGGAGCTATTTATCTAAGTACCATTGATACACAGCTTGATTTTGTTTAAAAAATGATCGAAACAATTAGTTTTGCTTTAAATTTGAGATCCCTTGCGCCTACACAGTTAAAAATAATGAAGATTACACGTCATGTAAACTTCGTTTATGCGATGTAAACTTGAAATCATGTAAATTTAAGTCTGAAATCATATAAAAATGTGTTATATGTCATGTAACCACTCAGGATCCTGCTGAATTACATGATATATAATTGAAGTTTACATGACATATCATGTAAATATCCATGATATTCCACGCTCCAATTATGTGCATTATATATCCCAGAAATTTACACGTTTCATTCGAACTGTGTATAGTAAACCTATTGTTCCTATGATAGCACTACTGAGAGAAACTATTTTTTATTTTACGAAAGAATTGATGAATTAAGAACTTTTTTACATCAAACGAAAGCTTTTGATCCACACTTTGTAGGAAAAATATAAAAGTTTTGTAAACATACGGTTGATAAGTATTTTGCCAACGCTGTGATGCTAGTGCTACTATAGGAACAGAAATTAGAAATAGTGCTACTACAGGCACATGTATTCCTACAGTGGCACACGCGATAATAAATACAAACATTTGAGTTTTCATATTTTTCCCACAAAACCAAGATAAAAAGCTTTCAGATGATGTAAAAATAACCACGATAGCGTTATTTTTTCGATTTTATCGATTTTAGGGCAAGTGTACCATTAGTGGTGCACCTAAGGGAAAACTGCTAAAACACGGTGTTAAGATCATGAAATATATGATTTTAACGTATCATTCGATAGATCTCAAATCCTTCTATCATTCAAACTTATAAAAATCACGATTCATTTGAAATTTCCCTGCAAAAAGCCTTGCACCAATTATAGGAACACTGTTCCTTTAGTGGAGGTATATTTTAAGGATGGTTCCTTTAGTGGCGCAAACCATTGATTTCTTATGGGACCCTCCACTATGGGTACTGATGCACCACTATAGGTTCAAAGGAGCAAAAAAATTAAGCAAAATAATTGTTTTAAATAGTATTACGGTTAAATTTCATGAATATTATTCGATTACTTGTATCATTTTCGCATCGTACATAATACAAAAATATCACACAATCATTTATTAGCGCGAAACATGCTAAAACACACTACCTCCACTATTGGAGCTACCTCCACTAAGGGAGCGTTTGCCCTATACGAATTTTGGTTATTGATACATCGACCCTACCAAATTCGGTTTTTCATCTACTTAATGCATTGTATGTTGCAGCTCCCTTTGTAAGATATACCTATGACTTTGAAGCTTTGATACAATATAAAAGATTAATCCCAAGATGTTTCACCATAAATTTAGATTAATGAAATAGTTATCCGGCGCCAATCACAAAAGAACACTCCGCCGTCGATGACGATTGACAGATATCTACTAACAAACATAACAACTAGCGAATATACGTCACAGGCCTGTGAGAAACGGTTATGCTTTGTTGCTGATCACTCGTAATTTTCACACCTGTTTGTGGCGATAAAAGTCAAACGAAAACGAGATCCACACACAAAGTAATTGAGACGGGCCAAACTTCAAATTCTTATGTGTGATATATGTTTGAAGCATAATACCAGCCGCAAAATTAAATTTTCATAATACTATGCACTAGACTAGCAGATTCCCCGGGATTCCCGTTTCCCGGGAAATGATTTTCTGTTTCCCGGGATTCCCGTATTTCCCGGCATTTCCGTATTTACCGGGTAGTTCTATTAAAAAAAGGATTGACCATCTATTTTCAAATAAAAACCTTCGCACAATTTACTTGTCATATAATTCTAACCAGAGACCTTCCTTAGCCGAGTGGTTAGAGTCCGCGGTTACAAAGCAAAGCCATATTGAAGGTGTCTGGGTTGGATTCCCGGTCGGTCCAGGATTTTTTGGTTATGGAAAATATCATCGTACTCATCGTACCTGCCACACGATATACAAATGCAAAAATTGCAACTTTGGCAAAGAAAGCTCTCATTTAATAACTGTGGAAATGCTCATTGAACACTAAGCCGAAAAGCAGACTCTGTCCCAATGAGGATGTAATGCCAAGAAGAAGAAGATCATTATTAGAAATTAGATCACTAGATAACTAGTTATAATTCAATGTTGGTCTGTTGTTTTCCGAAATCAAATAGGGTAAGTGTACCTGTTGTGGACATAATGGTTCCCTGTTTCGCCATACGTGATAATTTGATTATATTCATTTTTTTATCATTCTGTGTTTTTAAGTAGTTTAATATGGCATATATATTGATATCAAAACAATAAAAAAATATTCAAAATGTGAAAGTTTTCGGGAAAACACATATGCCAAATAGGGAACCACTATAGCCATAACTGGTACACTTTCCCTAGTTGTTGATAAAATGTGTATGTTTTTGACAATATGTTTTTTTTTTCTAAAAATGATTATAAGCTATAGTAAACAAAGGAATTTTCGAAGAATTTTTTTTCATTACTTGAGTGGGTTTATAAAGTTTTCATGGATGTAACAGTCACAATTTTCAACATAAGACTCTAGTTGGTTTTTATTCTAGTGCTTGAAAGGATTGCTTCGATGTTGGTAAACATGAGTTGAATTTCATTTGAAGCCTGACGATTAAAACGAACTCAACAGATTTTTTTAGAAACACAAACCCACAAAAATAGAAAAGTAACCATACAAATTTACTGGTATAAAATATATATACATGAAATACGAATAACTCAAAAAAAAAATCTCTAAAATTTGCTTTATTTTCTCGTTTTTGAAAATTTTCCGAGATTCCGGGATTTTCCGGGAAATGGCAATTTTATTTCCCGTTTGCCGGAAAGTCGAACCCCGTTAAATTGCAAACTCTAGTGTACTAGACTCGACTTTGGTGCACGACACTGAAGACGGCCCTACCCAGTAAACACAAACTCGTATACGATAGTGCATAAGAGTACAAAAGTGGAGGCGATATACGTACATGCGCCATTAGGCTGCATGCAAAATGTACGTATATCGCCTCCACATTTGTACTCTTTTATCCTATCATATACGATTGTGTGTTTACTGGGTACAGTTGAGGTCGAAATACGCGTATCTGTGAAAGGATGCAAACTATAGTGGGATTAAATGGTTTAGTACTAAATTCGGTTTTTTTCATTTACTTATAGGTATTCCACTAAACAGCTCGAAGATTTATTATCAACTACATATATGCAACTTAGTTGAAGAAGTTCATCGACGTACATGATTGGGATGGAATAAAATTTTTTTGATTACACTCGAAATTTCTTAAAAAAAAAACTGTTAATCGAAACTTGAAGAGAAATCATGTAGTTAATTTAACATCAATTCTATTGAAGATAACCATTGAACATGTTAGAGTAGAAAATTAAATTTAAATTTAATTTTACTCAATAAAATTAAAAGAAATACTAGTTTTTCAACCGATAACTATCTATAAGATTAATTACACTAAAAATTTATTGTACCTAAAATCTAAGAAACATTTTTTTCAAACTTGTTAGTCTGTAAATCAAAACTTAAAGCGCAAATCGCATAAATAATACTTTATAGTTAACGGTGAAATAGTTCGACGACATCGTTTTAACGACCACCTTGAAAATACTACAGAAGCATAAAAAAAACCGGTGAGATGTTATCATGATGGATTGTATTATTTGATTCCATTTCCAATATAATATGCATTTCGGGTTGGGTGGGACCATCAGAGCACCTGATTGAAGCGAGATGGATAGAAAGAGTGGAACTGTCAACTTTCTATCGCTAACATTTCGTGGAAAAAGGGTGGGCTCTTCTTCCCATCTATTGGTTCTTTCTGACAAGCAAGGGCTTGATTATACGACTGTTAGTGTGAACTTACATCTGGAAGTAGATTCTTTTTCCCTTGCGGGTTTCGCGTAAGTTTCTCTGTTTACGATTTCGCCATTCGTTTTTGGCCATGCATACAGAATAGTCATACAACCTTCAACAAATTGTTTTGTTGGAACAGGCCTTGCTACAATAGATGGCAGCTTATATCATCATCATCATCATCATGAGCGGTACCTTTGTGCATTCTTTGACTCAAGAACAGAAACTGACGATAAAGCATAAATGGAGCATTCAGCACCATTCCCCCACATTCCTATAGATATGCTCTATGTGTGCGGAGGGCCATCCATCCATTCCGGTAGCAGACGATCGAATTTCAGCCTGACGGGCCTGAAGTCTCATGATAGTTTATTTTCAGTACGGTTCAACCCACCACCACCCTCTTGCGCTTGGGGGAGGCATCTATACGTGCTATGATGTCTGACGGGCAATAAGGGGAGCACCACAATCCGAAAATGAAGCAGTTTTCGTTCCAGACGCTGTTTTTTTCTGATTCAGTGTACGGAGAACCGCGTTCTGTTTCGGAAGTAAGACCGCCAATGTGTTGTTGCATTCGAGTGAACAACGATGACTTTGGGCGAATAAGTGCTCGTCTTTCAAAATTTGTCGTCGCTCTCGTCGAGTGCCTCGTCGTCGCAGCACGTGAAGCGTGAAAAGAGAGTTAAGACAAACATATCGAACGAGGAAGAGCGTGTCATCGCCGTGAATTGTCGTGATTGACTGAAGAACATATGATTTGAACGGCTGAACGCGTGTACTTATTGCATCACAGATGAGTGACATATCTGTAACGACGCTGTGTGAAAGCAGAACGCTAATAGAAAAATAATACCGTATCGCAAAACAACCCACCTTATAGCGGAACGTCAAACACGGTTTTCCGATATTTGATCCTGCGCTGTGTACTCGTGTTGAAGTTGTTATGAAATAGGTAAGAATGTGTGTGTCACATTTTGGGAGGGAAATTTCTGGTGGCGACGTACGTCTGTTCTAGGAAAATGCATTGAAGCTTTCCTGCCCACTGCACAGTGGGCGCAAATGTCCGTAGAACATTCTGATTTGGTGGACATTGTCTGCTGTTCCTTACAGTTTCTACCCCATTCATAACACAAGTGATTCATAGCTTCCACTTACTCAAAGTTCAACCAAGACAGTTATTTGTGCAATCTAGCAATGAACCATGAGTGTGATTTATCAAATCAGTTCTGATAATTCCATTCCCATTGACAACGCACGACGGCCATCGTCGTTAGAAGTCGGCCAGGCTGCATGTATAAGACTGAAAAGATAAAGAAGCAGACATGTAGTATGATAAAATTGAAGAATCTCTCAATAACGCGACGTCAAATTATCAGAATAAAGTGTTAGACTTTTGTACGTTCCATTGAGAAGTGACACCGGCGGAACTGAGGGTCGAGAATCAGATGAACAAATTCGGTGAAAATACATTGAACGATTTGCTGCTTATGTACCTATATCTTAGATTTTCTTATCCATTTAAAATTGTATTGCACACCTATACAATTTTACTTGAACTCGCTTCCTACACCATTCTGGTTACAAAATCTATTTTTTTTTCGATTTGTTGATTATTACGGAGTAACACTGAAACATTTTTAACATTTGCTAGAATTTTATTTGGGCCTTACACACTTAAAATAAATCACAGTATCACCGAATTAAAACTGTAAACAACAAAAATATATATTTTTCTGTGAAATCTACTATTTTACCGACAAAAGCCGTGAAATCAACTATTTTACCGGAGAAAATCCGTGAAATCTTATATTTTAGCACTAAACTAGCACTAAAAACAAGAATGAGAGTAATATCATTCATACTATACATAATTTGTTTAAAGAACAGATTTTTTTATTGGTGATCCCAATAACGTGCCGGTGTATTTAAAAAAATGTTCCTCTTACCCAATCTAACGTGTTCTTGACGATTCGGAATCATTATCAGTGCAAGAGTCCTGTGAATTGTTCGCCAAACACTTTGCATCTGTTCTTTCATCTCACACCACGTCTCAATCGGAAGCAAATGAAGCTGCATCCAATGTTCCTGTTGACGCTGTTGATCTGGATATTTTTGAAATTTCTCCCGACATGATCGTGGTCGCTTCAAAAAAGCTGAAAAACTCCTACTCGCCTGGGCGAGATTGTGTAATAGCCATTTTTGTTTAAATTTCTTCATAAGTATCATTCCAAATATTAAATTCATTTCTTATATCTAGGTATTCTGTGTTATTAGACAACACTGTCACCCTAATTTGGTAAAACAAATATAGGATTTTATTAACATTTTGTAAACAACATATTACATTTCATTTTCCGTAGCAGTTCAGATTTTTTTACATGTGAGTTGATTTTACCTGCTTATAAGAGAAAAGACACGTTTTTAAATTACTTAACTTAACCTAACCTAAATAAAGAACGCATAAATCGTGGCAATAGAAGATTGTAACGATTTTTTTCCTGAAATTATTAATTATTTTATTTGACATTTGTTCCACTGTTTCAACATTGGATATTCTATGCAACTCATCGGTACTATACCAGGGAGGAAGCTTCAGAATCATTTTAAAAATTTTATTTTGAATTCTCTGCAGAGCTTTCTTCCTGGTATTACAACAGCTAGTCAATATTGGTACAGCATACAATATGGCTGGCCTGAAAATTTGTTTGAAAATCAAAAGCTTGTTCTTAAGAAAGTTTTTAATTTTTCATAAATAAGGGGATAGTTACGTGTTTGACGGTAATGTCGAAGAAACGAAGAGTACCGCCTATCGTGGTCAGTTGTTCTGAATTTAGGGGGTTAGGGCAGGAGATCTTGAATTCCTTTAGGTGATTCAAGGTTTCCTTCCAAATCGCAAAGAAAGGAGACTGTCGCTTTCAAATCGCAAAGAATGGAGACTCCTAATGATCGCGATTCTTCTTAAACATCCTGAAGAGAAGAAGCACATTTTTTACATGTGACAAAACCAAACGTTTGTTCAAAGTCGTCTTGAAAAGTCTCTCAAGTGAGTATCAGTCACCTGAAGAGATAAAAAAGGGAAAAAAGAATAATCTCCTCACGCTAGGATGCCTGTCATTTGAAGGAAGATGCCAACGTTCTAACGTTCGGGATTGCCCTAAACGAATCATAGAGGCTCAGTAGAAGCATTAACCTAAGAATGCTAATGTCGCTACTGTTCGTGTTACCAACATCTAGTTTGCCACGCGCTGACAGCTTGAGTACCGGTCCTCAAAATGTCAAATAAATTTTAAAATCATCCACTACAACATGGCATCGGACAAACAATGAAAAGATGCAGTTAAAGGTGATAATAAACTAATTCAGTTTTATGAGGACAGCGCCATTAGCGTTCTACTACTAATATTTCTATTAGAGGCTCGTACCAAGCAGATGAACGGTAACGTTTTTCGTTCTCAGAATTCCCCTGGCAGAAGCTCCAACAATGCTCATTTTTCAGTTAGGGCAAAGTATGCTATTCCGCCCAGATGGACGTAGCGGTAAACGCGCATCTACTCAGCAAGGCCAAGCTGAGGGTCGTGGGTTCGAATCCCACCGGTCGAGAATCTTTTCGGGTTGGAAATTTTCTCTATGCCCTGGGAGCATAGAGTATAATCGTACCTGACACACGATATACACATGCGAAAATGATCATTGGCATAGTAAGCTCTCAGTTAATAACTGTGGAAGTGCTCATAAGAACACTAAGCTGAGAAGCAGGCTCTGTCCCAGTGAGGACGTAACGCCAGAAAGAAGAAGAAGATGCTATTCCGCTCAAGAAAAGTAAAAATGTCTGCGGAAGAAATGTTCAAGAAATCTTTTACGGTGAGCTCCATTGGCAATGAAATTTATTTTCAACTGCGTACTGCGATCAGAGATAAATAGATAGGTGTTAACTTTTCTGTTGAACTGCATACTTCCCATTACGATTGTTGCTTAAGAATTATATCCATCAGGTTAATTATAATCATGCTCATTCAAAAGTTAATTTTCTTTCGTCGAGTAGCCGTTCGAATCTTTCAATTTCGAATAATCAAAAAATGCATCTACTTCAAGCAACATGTCTCACTCTGATTTTGATTTTTTTTTACTGAAAAATTGAATCAAATGATTAATACTATGTTCAAAACTACCACTTTGACTGAAGCAGTCCAAGTTGGTGAAAAATTTACTAATCAAATTGTTATTGGATTACGTTTCTCTAGTGGATCCAAATAATAATTAAAATATTTCAAATTGGAATACACGTTCTTTGAATGGTAAAGAAGACGAGCTGTTTAATTTTCTAACAGCTAATAACATACATATAACAGTTATTACTGAAAATTATTTGAAATCTGTATCCAAACTCAAAAGAGATCCAAACTTTTATGTTTATCGTAATAATCGACTTGATTGGGCATGTGGGGGAGTTGTAATCATCATTCATAGGCGTATAAAACATCAAATTGACTCGCAATAAGTCAAAAAAAATTGTCATTGGTGACTCGAATGCAAAACATCCCCCATGAAATAATTCTCAAAGTAATTTAAAAAAATTCAATACCCCGATAGCCTCGCTTGTTTTTCCTCTTCTAGAAACCCTTCTACAATTGATTTGGTCGTAACCGACTCTAGTCATCTTTGCAGCCAAATGGTCACTCATGCTGATTTTGATTCTGATCATGTCCCTGTTACATTTCAAATATCCCATGAAGCGATTCTCAATCCTATCAGCTCCACTTTCAATTATTTTCGAGCTGACTGGACTATATATATGAAACATATATTGACTCTAATCTTTATGTTCACATTTGTTTACAAACAAAACTTGATATTGACAATGCTATTGAAACTTTAACAAATTCCATTGTTGAAGCTAGGAGCATTGCAATTCCAAAATGTGAAGTAAAATTTGAATCCGTGATTATAGACGATGATCTTAAACTCTTGATCCGCCTTAACAACGTGAGGAGAAGGCAATTTCAACGAACTCGCGATCCTGATATGAAAATTATATGGCAGGATTTGTAGAAAGAAATCAAAAAACGTTTTTCACAATTAAGAAACAAAAAATTTGAAAATAAAATTTCTCAATTGGACCCTGGCTCTAAGCCCTTTTGGAAATTATCTAAAATTTTGAAAAAAAAACCCTCAGGAGCCAATACCGGCATTGAACGAGGAAAACAAATTATTACTAACTAATTGCGAAAAAGCTCAAAAACTTGCTATGCAGTTTGAAAGTGCGCGCAATTTTAATTTGGGACTTACTAGTCCAATTGAAAATGAAGTTACTCAGGACTTCGAAAATATTCTCAATCAAGAGAACGTTTTCGAAAATGCCTGGGAGACTGATTTGGAAGAAGTGAGAACTATTATTAAAAAATTCAAAAACATGAAAGCTCCTGGCGATGATGGAATTTTCTACAACCTCATCAAGAAACTTCCAGAAAGTAGCTTATCATTTTTAGTTGATATATTTAACAAATGTTTTCAATTAGCATATTTTCCTGACAAATGGAAAAATGCTAAGGTTGTTCCAATTTTAAAACCAGACAAAAATCCTGCAGAAGCTTCTAGCTATCGTCCAATCAGTTTGCTTTCCTCCATCAGTAAACTTTTTGAAAAGGTCATTTTGAACAGAATGATGGCCCACATCAACGAAAATTCAATTTTTGCCAATGAACATTTCGGATTCCACCATGGACATTCGACTACTTATCAACTTTTACGTGTTACAAATTTGATCCGTTTCAACAAATCTGAAGGCTATTCTACTGGTCTTGCTCTTCTAGACATAGAAAAAGCATTCAACAGTGTTTGGCATGAAGGTTTGATCGTAAAATTAAAAAAAAAAATTTCCAACATACATTGTTAGAATCATTCAAAGTCATCTGTCAAATCGTACACTTCAGGTTAATTATCAGAAATCCAGGTCTGAAAGCTGGTGTTCCTCAAGGCAGCATTTTGGGACCAATATTATACAATACAGTCCTCTCCCTAACTCGATATTGAAGGGACCATCGAGTTAGGGAGATATCGAGACTTAGAACTCAAATTTTTCAATTTTTGAAATTTTGATTATTTCGACAAAGTACATTCAAAATAGTAAATTAAATGTGAAAATTAGTAAATTTTTAGTAAAATTAGCAACGTGACACTTTTTGCATAGTCTTAAAAAATACAATTTTTTATTACCCTGAAATGACCTGTCAACCTTCATATTACTATCACTATAATCATAATTATCAAATTTATGAAATTTATTAACATTTGGAGAATATTCGAAAATTTTTATGGAAATATCGAGTTAGCATAAGCATAAGCATAAGCATAGATGACCGTACAATTCGTAGTTGCTACTCCAGAACAATCAAAGTTGCACAGGGAATTAATGAATGGGGCTTGGGATTAGCTTACCATTCTTCAATGTGCACAAATCGAGAGCTCAAATTTAAAAGTCAATAACGGCGCCGGCCACGTCCTTACGGTCATCGGGGAAGGGAAGGAATGTTAGTGTGACTACCGTTGTTACTAGAGACCGAGATCACCTCTGCATCTCCACGGTTGTCATGGAAAGGATATTGGGTTAGTGGGATAAGGTAGAGATCTGGGAGTCACCAATGTTTGGTGATGCGATCCATGATATAATCACGCCTAACCGGATTCGCGAAATTATTCGATAATCGCATTGTACGCCGATAATGTGTTCGTCACTCGCCCACGCAAAAGCAAGCGACACGATCAATAGATCAAACACTATTAACGATCCGCGGCGCTTTTACATTTCTCTGAGCGAACGACACACGACAAGTTTGATCCTGCCCTCATTGCCCGCCCCCGCTTGAGCAAGCGACAAGGTCGAAGGATCAAACACTACTACGAACCGATCACTTTTTCACTACCGACGCGTGACATGTTTGATCCTGCCCTCATCACTCGCCCCCGCAGGAGCAAGCGACAAGGTCGAAGGATCAAACACTACTCATTTTTATGGAAATATCGAGTTAGAGAGGTAAACTTGCATAGGAAACTGAAACAGATCGCATCGATTTAGGGAACATCGAGTTAGAGAGGTATCGACTTACAGAGGGATCAAAGTATGCTAGATTGAAGGGACCGCGCTTTCCATCGAGTTAGGGGAAATATCGAGATACAGAATATCGAGTAAGGGAGAGTTAACTGTATTTTCACATCTGACTTACCTGAGTTACCTCAGGAATATCAAAAAACCTTGTTTGCGGATGACACAGGCCTCTCCGACAAAGGACGAAGTCTGCGTGGCATCTGTAGTCGATTGCAAAAAAGTTTGGATTCATTTTCTTCATACTTGCAAAAATGGAAGATTTCTCCTAATGCTTCCAAAACTCAACTAATAATATTCCCACATAAACCAAAAGCTCTTTATTTGAAACCTTCAAGTAGACATGTTGTCACGCTGAGAGGGGTTCCAATAAATTGGTCAGATGAAGTTGAGTATGTAGGGCTCATACTAGATAAGAATTTAACTTTCAAAAATCACATTGAGGGCATTCAAGCCAAATGTAACAAATATATAAAATGTTTCTATCCCCTTTTTAATAGAAAATCAAAACTTTGTCTTAATAACAAGCTTTTTATATTCAAACAAATTTTCAGGCCAGCCATGTTGTATGATGTACTTATATGGACTAGCTGTTGTAATACCAGAAAGAAAGTTCTGCAGAGAATTCAGAATAAAATTATGAAAATAATTCTGAAGCTTCCTCCCTGGTATAGTACCAATGAGTTACATAGAATATCCAATGTTGAAACATTGGAACAATTGTCAAATAAAATCCATCTAAATAAAAATGGAATGGTGTTTGTATGTCACAAAATGGCTTATGAACGGTTTAACGTATTTGAATGGTTCTCGCTCCGTTTTGTTCGTCAAGGGTTCCGACGGGATTCGGTGTATATAAATCCCAGGATATCTACCGGGAAAGTCGAAAAAACATATATATGTTTTATATGGGACGATTCATGACGTTTTTCAACAGCCTACTTGATGGCAAGACAAAGTTTGCCATCACCGCTAGTAATTAATAATTTCAGGCAAAAATCGTTACAATCTTCTATTGCCACGATTAATGCGTTATATATTTAGGTTAGGTTAGGTTAAGTAAATTGAAAACGTGTTTTTTCTCTTATATGCAGGTGAAATCAACTCACCTGTAAAAAATCTGAACTGCTACGGCAAATGAAATGTAATATGTTGTTTACAAAATGTTTATAAAATCTTAAATTTGTTTTACCAAATTAGAATGATAGACACCACTAACACAGAACACCTAGATATAAGAAATGAATTTAATGTTTGGAATGATACTAATAAAGAAATAAAAAAAATCCTATTCTTGGCACTTTTGATTCATTTCGGCAGTGGGGTTTTTTGAAAGCTACAAAGCTTAAATTTGGCCACAATATGCGTCGTATTAAAGCGCTTCTTATTTCAAAGTTTCAGACAATTCGGCCGATAAAATCCCCCATGCCAAAGTGAATCATGGAAGTGCCCAAGTAGCTGTGTAGCACCCTATATATAAGGATTTAAGTTGGCTCCGTGTACACTTAATTTTATGCTCACCTGTCCTCCTAAGATAGTGATATGCGGTCGAGCTGATATGTAGTGCGAGAGAAAGCTGCACATTTCGCGAGAGCGAAACGCCGTTTGACAGTTTTCCTAGCGCGCCTTTTCATTCGTCTTCGTTGTCGGCATAGGGAAGCACCAGCGAAAGGAAATTCGGGACGTCTCTCTGTTGCGGAAAATTTTGGGCCGACCTCACCACTACACTCAAAAAGGAAAAACGTCAAAATAGGATTTTCATCCGAAGAGTGGCGACAGGAGAAGAGGTGGACCGTCTTAGGTGTGTTTGTCAGTCAGTATTTAGCGGCGACGGCATTATAGAGGTGAAATATAACAAAATAAAAGTCATTTTCCTCGTCGCCTGTGCTTCGAAGCGGGTGTAAATTTTATTCCCTGTATAGTTCCGTTCGATCCAGTCGAGATTATTTGTGTGGAGAATCACCATGCGAAGGTGAAATTAGAATGTGTGGCCTCACGTATCGCGTGTTGTTCAATTTTCAGTTTTTTTTTCGGTTGAACTCCGAATAATCCGAGGCGGCGACGGGAAGTTTTTCACGAATTTCACGAATCTAGAATAGTTTTGTACCGAGCTGGGTGAGTGTCGACATTTTTTTTCGGCAAAAGTGATTTTTTTGTTGCAGTAGGCTACGGTCATCTGCAGAATTTTAAGTTATCAAATCGAAGCAGGTCATTTCCAGAAGCAGGAATTTTTTTGCCGAACGTTATGAAATAGTGAAGGATGACGAAATGGTTCTTTTCTGGTGGTGAAAAAGCGTGGAAGTTCTGGCGGAAATCGCCTGTCTGAACGTGTGACTCGTAAGTGTATCGATTTGGATGTTTCGCGAGTGCTGTTCCCTTACTGATGTGGTGCCGAAAATTAGCTGTGAAAAGGAAAGCGAAAGCCAGCACCAAGAACAAGTGCATTCGGAAGAAGATCAGCCACTTTTCGTTGGTGACGACAAGTGACTGCGGCATTGTGTTGAGCTATAAAGGAATGGCTTATTCGGTCCATTTGTTCTGCTTTGAACTTTACTAAAAGAGGAGCAGTGTTTCGCTACGATAAGGTGAGCTTGAATTATTACGGTTCATGCAATTTCTATCCTCCCTACTTCGGTTAGCACACGAGGTGGCAAATGCAATGGAAAACATGTCACAGTCATTAATTTTTTATATAACTGCAGAATCGATTACAATGCAGTACCGCTCTTCGTAGTGCAAAAGGTTGCATAATCGATCCCGGGGCTTGTCTGGTCCTCGCGAGGATGACCGATGAGGACATACATCTCAGAGCTCTTTAAACTACGACAGCAGGTTTCAGATCGTCTCCGCGGAGCACTTGGTGCTCCACGAACACACTAAGTTGTGCTCGGCAATTTAGGAACCACCGCTTAGTCTGCAAATTTTAAAACAGATTTTCGCCAAAATATGACGTATGTTAGCAGACTTTCAGCAAAACTTTTATCAAATTGACAACAGACATCATGCTTGCTGAGAGCTTGTCAAAAACGATGTTTGCTGAGCGCTCGTCGATATGCCAACATCGGTAAAATGCCGAGAAAAATATACGGCAGTGGCAAGTGCAGCGAAACATTTCTGGGTTATTTGACCGAACATTTGTCATTATGCCGAAGAAGTCATTTGGCCGAATTTCGTTGTCAAAATGGCACGAATGGGAAACAACACAGAGACGGAATTAAACTTTATTTTGGGTTGTTTCAACGCAATTATGTAGTTGAGCCGAATTAATCAATTTTGGCTAAATTTCCAAGGTCCACACTAGGTAGTTTGCCTTTAATTCCATTAGACAAATACAGTAATGACCCGATTTTGTCTGCTCCCGATTTTATCTACCCTTTATTTTAACACTCTTTTTGCCCGGATTTTGTCTACCCCAGATTTGAGCATCCTTTTTTGCCCGATTTTGTTAGCCTAAAATTTATATTTATTTCAATCAGAGTAAACACGTCTAAACTGGCAATATTGAGTGCATGAAGTCAATTACAGTCATCTCTCCCTTACTCGATATTGAAGGGATGGGGAGGTATCGAGTTACAGAACACAAAACCAGTGCAACTGCGATCTGAGGGACTATCGAGTTAGCCATGAAAACCAACTTTTACTATGGTTCTCTAACTCGATATCGAGATACGGAATATCGAGTAATGGAGAGATAACTGTATGTCTTTGACCAGGTCTATACAATCATCTTAAGACCGAAATTTTTAAATTTGAAATTTTTGATAATTATTCAAGAAATTGATCAATGGATTACGGCACATAGAGAATGGAAGTAAAAAAAAAACAATAATCATAAAATTAAGTCTCAATTAAAAAAAAAACTTGAGACCTGTCGAATTTTTTTCCTCGGTTTTAGCCCTTACCCGATATTGTCAACGATATGCAGCATGGGGCTGACAAAATGGGGACATTACTGTATACTCAATTTAAGCTTGATTTAAGTTCATTCAACCCTAAACTGAGAAAAGTTGCATTTGCCTAAGTTTGGTTTATTGGGCCAAAGTACCCCCATTGGGTACATGCAGCTGTCTCTATTTTTGACAACATTCGTGAGGAAGAAAGAAAATACCTGGAGATTTTGGCTTGCAAGTATACTTACCCAAGCAACTAAACGTTCGGATAACAGGGCATGTTTTGGCTTAATCAGCTCGCTTTTTAAGAAATTAACCGAACTTTACAGTTCATATAAAATTCGCTTAAGTTGTCTTCAAACCTTCAAGCAAGAATGAAGTTCAATTCAAACTTGTTGTGAACTTTCTAGTAATTGAACAAGTTTACGAGTTACTCTTTTGAGAATCAAGTTCCGTTAATATTCGCAGTGTACTCTTAATCAGCGAAAAAGTTTCACTGAAATTAAATTTAAACTAGAAGTGATCTTTGGAGTTCACCGCTTAAGTACTATTCGAACTTTTGGTTACTTGGGTAATTTTGAGTAAAGTAAACTCAAAAATTAGGTAAAAAATACTCCGTGTATGTAACGATCATCATAGTAACCATGAAATTGTGTTAGTAGTAAGGTTCCATGAGTCGATATCATATCATACCATGTCATTATACTGCTCATGTTTGCATGGTCGACGTAAACACCAACACTATCGTTGTTGGGAAAATGCGTTTTTGTGTTCCCAGCTGCATTCTTGAATATTTCAACAACATCAGTCGAATAATATGTGCATTTGCTTAAGATTGAAATTCAAAAGTTGACTGGAAAAGACTATTTGATTGATTTCTTACTTCCGTCATCCGCAAACACATACGTCGTTTTATCCGTCTAATCAGTGAGTTTGATGAACAATTATATGGCTGAATTGACGTAAACACTAGGTCACTACCTAGTTACCTTCCTAGCAAGCTGGTTTATACGCTAAACTATCCGAATAAACACTCTGCATCCCGGGCATTTCTTCGGATAAGTTGGTGTATGTGCTCATGCAATTTTATCATTACTACCGGCTGCTTCATGCGGATAAGTTTCCGGAGATGAACCAGCCAAGGGCTGAATATCTCCCTAATAAAGATAAATAATAATAATGCGGATAAGTGGATAGTGACAATTCTAACATTATCAATTGAAAGAACAGCCTATTTAGAAGAAGAGATTACGATTGGAAGAAATGAAAATTTCTAACTGAGTATCAGCTAGTGCAATGCCAATAATTAAAAGAACAGCCTTTGATTACAAGAAGGGAAATTTATTATCAAATTTGATTGATGAGATTCCGTTTTCAACGACACGATCGAATTTTTTTTGTTTCCAAAAAAGGGAACCATTATATCCGGATATCCTTAGGATTGTGGTACTTTATCCCTTATATCAATATTAATACAGGTATGTTCCGTTTTTATCACGTTCTGATTTTGTCACGCTCCGATTTTGTCACGTTCCGATTTCGTCAACAAATTATTCCGTTGTTATCAACGCACAAAAATTGATTATTTTTAATTTTCAAAATGTTTAGAATATAAACTAAATACTTATTTTGAAACAATTGAAATGCAGCATGGTCTGTTAGATAAGATTGACCCATCCATCAACAATCGAGAGATGCTCTGGCCACGTCCTAACAACAACTGGAATTTGTGATTAGTTGAATACGTATTTAAGAGATTTGCAAAGACCTTGCCCTTTTCTTATATAACATGGCATAAAATAATTTTCTATGTAAATTTGATAGACATATTTACCGTCCTCTCTCTATGGTTTGATTTTTTGTATGTAAATAAAAAATAATTGGTATGGCACTTGAGATATCTGAAATCCCCCTGCTTCCCCCACTAACCGCTTACATGATTAATGGATCCGATCCCATATATGTTCAGTTCTTTTTGATAAGGGATGCACTTGAGAATGAACTCAAAGGCGATGGTGGTGCTGTTCTAGATTGGCGATTAGTACATCCTTGTCGAAGTTAGTAGTAATAACTTGAAAGAAAGATTACCACAATTATTTTACTGTTGAATTTGGCAATTCAAAGCACAGAAAACCTAATTATTCATTTCAATTTGCAAAACTTGCAAAACGGATGTGGCCAAAAATAAAAAAAAATGTATCTTTGCAAAAAAGCTCTCAGTTGATAACTGCGGAAGTGTTTATAAGAACACTAAGCCTAGAGGAAGGCTTTTTCTCAGTTGGGATGTAATACCATAAAGAAGAAGAAGAAGAAGAAGAAGCCGAAGGATGAGGATGAATAGTAGAAAAATAAGTTGTTTCTTGTTCCATCTTTCTTCTTTTAATTCTTTTTTAATAAAACAATGATCAGCTTGCTCCACTTCCTTGTAGTTATTTTTTACAAAAATGACGTACCTTGTGATGAAAAGGAAATTTATGTGATTATCGTTTTGATATTCTATATTACATTTATTAAAACTGTAACCCAGAAAACTAAAAATGTTACTATCACTAAATCATATTGATTGATAGAACTCTGCAATCAACTTCCATTACAAACCTACAAGAATGAACAATCTAAATACTCCTCACGGCTCCTAAACATCAATACTATGCATTTATATGATGAAAATGTGTATTATCCTGACAAAACTGCAATTTTCATTTCAAATTTGTAAAACGTGTTGTCTAAGAAAATTATTCCGTTTATGTCACGGTTCCGTTTTTGTCAACTGAAAATCGCCGATCGTGTTGATAAACACGGAACATACCTGTATCTATAAAATCATATCCTTTATCATAAGATGATCAGATTTTTGAACGATTACTTCGGAAAATTATTTCATTAGTGCTGAACTATGCTGTTAATGTATATAACCATAATGTTCATTAAATTTGATACTTCAAAAACCTTTGAATATCATAATGTTGTTCAAAAATTCACTAAGAAGATACACAGTCAAAGTTCTATAAGTGGATGTTCCATTATTCGATATCGACTCATGGACCATACTTAAACCAAAAGTCATGGTTACTTTGATGGTCCACTCAAACAGCTTTTAAAGAATTCCTGTTCCATGACTCGATATTTCCATGAGTCGATGGTCCCTTCAATATCCACTCATGGAGGTTTGACTGTAGTCCCAATACTAAACTCTAGCATGAAAAAATCCAAGATAGTTGCGATTTCTTTATGATCTGCTAGTTCAGAAACAGCATATGGCATGTGAAAGCCATGTTTTCTGGGTCATTCCCAGTTGATCCAGGATCTTTTCGTAATCGAAATTTCCTTGACTTCCCAGGGCAAAGAGTAACATATTATGCACATGCCCAAGAACGGCCCGTTCACTTCAAAATGCACAATGAAGTTGAAACCCCGAAAAAAAAACTACATCAGACAACAATTAATTCATAACACTGAAAATATATGGAACATTTTATGTTTCTCAACATCTTTGCAAAACTTCCGCATTGAAATATGTCGTGAATCTGCCATGGAAAAAAAAATCATATTGCAATTTCAGAGATAACTTTCCATTCTACGGTTGAACAGAAAGCTACCGCAGCCGTCACATTACTGATTTTCACAAAGCATCATCGATCGGCTACGATGATACCTTGGAAACCACGCTAATGACTGTTGTTTTCTACTGCGTTCCAAAGCTTGGGTCTCTACAAGCATACTTTGATTAGATGGTTTTGTTCAATGATACAAGCCTGCGGTAGAACTTTGACAGCTGCGGTAGAACTTGGCGGCTACCGCCAGAACGGAAAATTTTCAAAAGAACCGTAATATTACGTTCAGTTTCCAGCTCGCACGGGTTCAGATTTTTTAACTGCTCAATGTGCAAGCCTACTTGATCCCTCGTTCAAAGGTTTGAACTGGAACGCAAACTGAACGCGTTCAAATGCAACACTGGTGGGACTGATATGTGGTTACTTTTCATTATGGGACAATTTGACTTGCAGTTTTTTTTTTCTAATTTTTCCGAACAAATTCTTATTATTTCATTAGTGCAGTTGAAAGAGCATTGAAAGATATATTGAAAACTAAGCTCCACTCAATTTTGACGAAAATGCAGATGGGACTGACTTGCGATTCACGGCAGTATGGATGTTTCTGATATTGATTACAAAAATAACTCAAATTGAGGCTTGAGTATGTTTTTCGCTGAGAGGTTTAAGACCAAATTTCTGCCCTAGACTGGATAAGTGATGAACTCTTTTAAACTTAATCAAAAAACAGATTATTTAGTTAGCGATTCATAAATTCTAAAACTTCATCAATTTTCAAATGTTTTCGATTCCTGAGTAAAAAAGCTCTGATATTTAGTGTCATACTAATTCTCTTTACTTTTGTATTTGTTTAGATTAACTTATTACTGAGATTATGTTGTACCATTTGTACGATCGGGCACGTGCACAAGTTGAGCATACTAGAACAAGAATGCTATTTGTAATGTCATAGATCATAGTAGCCAAGAAATATAAAAGCTCATGTTTTGATATTCGATTCAACTAGACAGACGTGTTTTAATAACGTAATCCGACACTACATTTTGGCGACGAAGAGAAAATTGAAGTAAGGTACCCCGGGGCAAGTGAGAATCCGGGGTAAGTGGGGCGTTTCGTCATAGCTCAACTAGGAAAAGTTTTTCATGGGGGCATTCTTCTAGAAAGTTGAAGATAAAATGACAAGGAATGTATTTAGTACTAAACATATTGTTATTTTTATTACCATGTGGTTCATGTAACAGTTGTCAGTTCAACGCCATTTTCAATTTGCATGATAAATTGTGACACGTTTCACGTCTTGCATTGACTCGCAAAAAATGAATGTGTTTTAAATCGAATTTCCATCAGTATGCTATAATTTTAAGTACTATTACAAGCTGCTAACGATAAACCAGTATTTTGTTTTCATTTCATATGAAATTTTCGATGGTCTATCTTACCCCAAAATATATTTGTAACTGGGGTAAGTGGGACCTATCAAAACAAAAACCAGAATCAAAACTTTTCGTACACGTTTTATACATTTTGCTAGAGAGTATCACTAAAACATTCAAACAAATGATTTTTATCAAAAAAGATCAACCTCAAATTACGTAATTGCATAAGAGGGAGAAGAAAAGTGTTATTATTCATTATTTTTTAATTATTTTTTTTATTTTTGAAATACGACTTCAAAATTGAACAAACACACAGCTGAAATTTGAAATGCATCATGAGAACGATTACTTTTCTATGTTAATTGAACTTTATTTGTTATTTCTACCAAATTAAGTAGTGATGGAAAACAATTTCATCCCATAAGGTGGTTTTCTGCCATGCATATAATTAATAACAAAACATATTTATAATTTCGTCAATTATTGATTGTTTATGTGCTACATTTTAATTAACAACTTATAAATGATATATTTTGAACATGTTTAATTCCTCTTTACGCTTTTATTGAGGAATTTTCAGTTAATATTAAATGTGAGGTCGCATACTATTAAATAAAGGGTTTTCTTCCTAAAACGTAACGTATTTTATGGTTGATCCCTTATGTACATCAAATGTGTACATAAAATTAAAAATCTATGACTTATCAATCCTATTATTGTAATGGTTGACTTACTGATGTGGATTGACGCATGAAACTGGATGTGTCCCACTTGCCCCGCTTAGCGAGGTAGCTGCGTTCATTGGCTCATTCTAAAACTTTCTTCCAAGGTTTTCACAATTTCGAAATTATTCGATTAGTTTCATGCACACACCAGCAAATATGTTGCCAAAACGTGATTGTGTTGTTGGATTTGAAAAATATTGACATTTGAAAATTTTATTGAACAATTTGTTTGAACTATCGTTTTTTTCGTTCCCACTTGCCCCGCGGTACCTTAATATGAAAGAGAAGAAAATATATCCTATCGGCCGCGAAAATGGTTAAGTTTATTTGAATCCGTTTGTTGTTACGTTGTGATTGGTGATATAAAAGCCCGATGGTTTGTATCCAAATTGCTCGTCAACATAGAATGGACAAACAGGTAGAGGTATGTACGTATATTTATAAGTTTGCAGTGCATCCAAAATGCTGTCACGCAGGCAAAACGAAGGCAAATTATTGATCATTAGGGGGTAAGAGTAAGGATTTTGTCTCAGAATTATTTAATCTGCCAGTTGTCACGCGGTTGACTACGGTCAGAACCACAGCGTTAGTACTGTGTACGAAAAGTGAGGTTTTTCTTACCAGAGTTATTTCGTTCAACAATGGCAACAGCAAGGAAATGTTATTGGGAAAATCAATTGGCTTCGGTATGGAAGATACAAGTTTTACCTTTTTTGAATTTATAATATTTATTGAATTCCCTTACTGGTCTGACACACGGCATAAAAATTAACAAGGCAGTCTCTTCACTGATGTAAATATCGAGTTTCATTATAAACATGTGACGTCACTCCTATCGTACCATATACCTTCCGGACCACTAGATCATTTTTTTCGCAAATTTGTTCGAGGTGGATAGGAATGACGTCGTCAAGTAGCTGTCAGTTTTCGGAGTATATCACCTTCTTAATTTTAGTACACCGTGGTCTGACACATCGTAGATGCATAAGAGATTTATGACAGATGCTTGGAGAATGAAATTGCGAAAATTTTCAAATTATGCTGTGGTTACTACGATGTATTCCGTCAGTAAATTGATTGAAGATTTTGATTTGGTGATAACTAGAATTATACATAGTAATCAATTGTTATCAAAGCATCTAGATAACTTCACCAACTTTATTAAAAAAATATAATAAGTTTCAGTGTTTCGCACATTGAAAAATCAAAATGACAAAGACCACCGATTCACTTAAAGCCTTAAGGTTTCATTTGTGTCATGCTAAAGGTTGAGGAACGTAGTAAATCACTTTTGAGCAAATGTGATTGCATAAGTTAATAAATAAATAGCTACATATAATGGAAATGTAAAAAGCAAGATAAAGTTAATTGAATGGAGTGTATGAACTATTTAGAAAGATATGTGTGCAATTTGTATCTCATAAAGCAAATCGAATAATCAATATTTGACTCCACGATAGTGGACTAGTAGAAAACTGATTAATTGGTGTTATTTATGTGAAGAACTTTTTCATCCAATACTTCGTATAACTCTTATGAACAATTGTTATTAACCGTGAAAAAGGTTTCTTCAAGGTAAAATCACCTTTCTTTGATATTTCTTCGTTTTTATGTAAGTTGGAGTATTGACGTTTTAGAATGCAGTTTTATTACACTTAACTGATGGATGCTTAGTTTTAAAATGAAGAGTAATATTAAAAAAAAATATTGAGATGAAAGATATGAATGAAGAACGACATACGAATTGCAGAGAGCATGTTTTGTTGTTGTTAAAGCGAGAGATGATACATAATATTAACTTATTCTATATAGCATATTATCATGAATCATATTAAAATGGTATAGTTACAGATCTTATCGGAAAATATTTTTAAATATTTATTTGTGCATGGCAAATCATAGTTTCACTTGAAAAATCCTCATGAGTTTGCCAATAATGTTAACAATTTTCCTTGGTTCGCATATTGCATATAACTATTGAAACAATGCTTATCGTTGTGAAAAAAATACAAATTAAGAAATATTTTAATGCACGACAGCAGTTTGATAGTTTAAAATAATTGTGAACTGGAGTTAAAAGCAAGCGGAAAGAATGGCAACTGTGTTCTACTGAAAAATAGCTGTGTTTCATGGAGAGCAACCGTGTGCTACTCTTGGTTCGTCAACTATGTGTTATGGATAGCAACTGTGTGCTATTTACTAAAAGACCAACTAAGTGTCGTGGAAAGCAACTGTGTGCTAACTATTGAAAGCCCTACTGTGTGTCATAGAGGGCAACTCTGGGCTAGTATTCAAAAGGCCAGCTGTGTCTCAAGAAAATCATTTGTGTGTTAATTAAAAAAAAACTGGGTCATGGAGAGCAACAGTGTGCTACTTTTTGATCGGCAAATGTGTGCCACGGAGAGCAACTGTGTGCTACTTTATGAAACGCAACCGTGTGCTATGGAGAGCAACTGTGAGCTAATTGTTGAAAAGCAACCGTGTGCTACTTTATGAAACGCAACCGTGTGCTATGGAGAGCAACTGTGAGCTAATTGTTGACAGGCAACTGTGTGCCATGGAGAGCAACTGTGTGCTAATTGTTGAAAGGCAACTGTGTGCCATGGAGAGCAACTGTGTGCTAATTGTTGAAAGGCAACTGTGTGCCATGGAGAGCAACTGTGTGCTAATTGTTGAAAGGCAACTGTGTGCCATGGAGAGCAACTGTGTGCTAATTGTTGAAAGGCAACTGTGTGCCATGAAGAGTAACTGTGTGCTAATTGTTGAAAGGCAACTGTGTGCTATGCTGCGTAACTGTGTGCTTATTGTCGAAATGCAAATGTGTTCTATCGAGAGCAACTGTGTGCTACTTATAGATCGGTTATTATTGGGATCGCGACTGTGCGCTTGTTGTTAGAAGGCAATTATTTGCCTGGGAAATAAACTATGCTCAGATTTCTTAATGACAGTTAATGTAAGTTCATGGCAGACAACTGAGTGACATTGGGAGAAATGTTGAACTATTACTGAAATGGTTACTGTACAACTTGCGTAACGAGCAACTTAAATAAAAATATATTTTGAGGAACTACTGTAATTACGAAAGGGCAAATGTATGCTAAAAAGTTCTATTTATTTATTGGCAATAAATGATTTGAGAAAATGTGCGTGTTATTTATTGATGATAGTTATTGATAGTCAAAGTGTGTGATTTAGAGGAAAAACTGTGTTCTATTTATTCAGAGGTTATTGTGTACATTCTGTTAAAAGATATGGTGTTTCAAAGAATATAAGATTAGTTTGCATACAAACTGGTGCGTGTAAACAACAATGCTTTTTTTTGCATATGAACAACTGTGTGCCAAGAAAAAGAAAATATAAGCCTTAAGACTAAGTAGCCGTCATTCAGTTTTGGCAGCAGCCTTAATGTGATCTGAAATTATTATGCAATGATATTTTATAATGCTGTTTATAAAATAATGTAGTTATTTTATAGAGTTAGTTCCACTTAGTACCAACAATATAGCAATTTGTCTACGCTGATGAAGAGCTATGAATTATTGCGTTTGTGAACTTGTATGTTGAGATTAGTATTTGCGTGGTAGCGGAAATTTGATTGTTAACGAGGGCAACAGCCATGATGTACTGAGGCGTCCGATTTGAAAACGGTCTTCGGCAAAGTTGTAGCTGATGAATGTATCTCACAGTATCAACGTAATTCTAATCTCCAAGAGCACATGGGCAAATACTATGACCGATTGAATGAATTGGTTGCTTTTCCCATAGTAATTCCCATATAAACTTTGAAGGGCTTGTGCAGTCTCAGTTTTCATCCAAATGAGCTCAAATTTTGGGAGGACACTCAGAATTTGATCTAGAATCGAATGAGCGGTGTGGAGCAAAAACGATTTTTTGAACCACTCTAGTGAACATATTACCTTCCTGATAAGATATGACGTGGATGTGAATATTACTTTCATAAAATTATGACGATGAGACCAGATGATTTTTCAATTGTTTGATTAAGTTTGAAAAGAAATCCGTGTATATGCAAATGAGAATTTATTAAGAATCCCTCCGGTAGAGTATCTTTTCAGGTTTGACATTTTCTTGTTCTCAGTTAATAACTTGAACTGCTCATAAAAATATTAAGCTAAATAGCAAGCTTTAAGTTAGTTGGGACGCAACCCTACAAAAACAGGGTAAAAGCTTGAGGTACTTAGGGTTTTAATTCATGTTTTAAAGTTTAATAATTCTCTATGTATTAATTCAAGTTAGATGTCCAGAGAGTATAAACAACTTTGGAAGAATACTATTTTTTATATAAATTATGGAACATTTGGAAATAAATAAAAGTTATTAGTCAGCCAAGTATTTCGTTTGAGCATTGAATAATGTTGGTTTCAAAAACAATAGTATAATTATATTTTGGAGACAAACCAGTCGTGGGCTGAAAATCTTTCTGATAAAGAAAATAATAAAAATATACATTTTCGGCTCAAGTAAGAGTATTTCATACTGATATAATAAACACATTAACATTGATAAATTCATCAAAGCACGCAAATCGTTAGGTCGGCTTCAAATAGCGACAAAAACAGAAACATTGAAAAAGCAGTAGAATGCTGAACAAATTTAACGATAGTGTTACGACTGTGTCCCGATTTAGCTAAACATATTTATTATTGGTCTTTGAAGTGATTTTCATCATAAATCATCACGTTATATATGTAACATTATCTGCATATCAAAACGATTTTGTTAGCAAGCTTTTTACATTAAGGTGTTTTGAAATTAGAACTTTCTTCAATTTGCAACCACCAGGAAGATGTTTTTAGCAAACCAGTCAATCCAGTAGATGTTTAAAATCAAGGTAAAAGATATTGTGTACTCAGTCCATTACGATAGATAGGATACAAACCACAGTATGTTTTTTTTCTTATATTACGTGAAATTGTGTACATAAGTAGGAATCAGTTATTATAATTTATAAAAAAAATGAATATTAAGTACAAAAATGAAGGGAAAAAGAGGAGAAATGTGATAAATCAAAATAATAATTCTAGTAACTACCCTACATGAGTTAAAGCAATCAGGCGGAGTTGGATATAAAAGAAGAAAACAAGAAAATGCCAAGACGCGAAGTTAAGTATTGCAAAGCACTAAATTGTATACAAAATAAATCTCTTTTCCCATTTACAGGTTTCATGCTTATGGCATCTATTTTACGCACTGAGCCTTTGAATCCACATCATATTAACAAAGGTTTTGCGGTGTAGAACTATTTACATGAAGACTAAAAAATATGATGAAAAGGAGGAATTGTACGATCGGGCACGTGCACAAGTTGAGCATACTAGAACAAGAATGCTATTTGTAATGTCATAGATCATAGTAGCCAAGAAATATAAAAGCTCATGTTTTGATATTCGATTCAACTAGACAGACGTGTTTTTAATAACGTAATCCGACACTACACCGTTCAGTAAGATGTTGATCCCACATTATCAAAGTAATCTACATTATCAAAGATACCCCGATTTGCGGATCCTTTATTTGTATACCGTTTTAACTCATATTCCGAAAACACTTCAAACAGTGACTTCAAATGCATCTGATAGGCATAAATTAGCAGATTTTTGTGAAAGTTTCAATTTCTTCGCAAAACCTAACTGTTAGCTATTGGATGCACCGATAATAATGTTGATTTGATTAATTTTAGTTTCGTTTTGTTTTAATTTTGTAAAAATGTGTAACAACATTTGATTGAAATGTCGAACACTGTGTTCATTCTGTCACATATTCCGAACACCTAGATTCAAATTCCGAACAGCACGAATAAATCGTGTTCAAATAAATTTCGCATATATTTTTTTTTCTGGGCGTGTTTTACTATCCCCGAACTCGAGAATAATCTCAACTCCCAAAGAATAAAATAGATTTAAATACGTTAAAACTGAATTTAAAATGACTACCATTTCTTGGCAATATAATGACATATTTCAGCGAAACATTTCAACAAAATCGTCATACAAAAACCAAGTGTTCGGAATATGAGTCTTTTCGGAATTTGAGACAAAACGGAACCGTGCTGATTCGAATTGCTGGCCACATCGAAAGCCGGACAGTGGCTTATTTCACGATGTTTTTAGACTAAATTTCGATTTTTGTTCGTCTAGAATCCATAATTGCTACGTCACAGACGTAAAAACTAGAACGATTATCAATTCTAAACATAGTCTCGAGAACGTTAACCCCCAATGCTAAAAATATTGTGTTGGGCCAATCGCAAACTAGGTGGCGATACGAGCGCCACTAGTGGTCCGTCGGCCAACTACCCAACATTTGAATTGGGCGCTATTCTGCTGTACGATGTAAATAATTCGAGTGAGTCTGTTTGTCTGTGGCGACGTCTTCTACACTCTCCATGCATTGATGTTGTCGAAATAATAATTTTTGGGTGATTTGAGGCCAATTTCCGGGATTCCATAAGACGATACAGTTCATACAAAATTCGAATAATATTCATACACAATG
This sequence comes from Aedes aegypti, assembly GCF_002204515.2. Lineage (NCBI taxonomy): Eukaryota > Metazoa > Arthropoda > Insecta > Diptera > Culicidae > Aedes > Aedes aegypti. Next base: position 172,655,765 of record NC_035109.1, read on the forward strand.
CGTTACAATGGGTGGTAGTAATATAAGTGAATAGCATGACCAACTCACGATTTCATTCATTGGATCTAACGTACAGGTGCTCTGCGCACACATTTCATTCTAACGCCTGGTTTACTGCAGTAAGAATGCATCTTGAATCAAGATTCTTGATGCTCGGAAAATTTCGGCAACGAATCGCTTCACGCAGTTGAAAAGAAATGTCAACACAAACGTGAGTAGCTTTAGAAAGTTTCTGCAAGAAATCGGCGAGAATTTCATTTCAGCGATTCCTTTTCATTAGCAAATTAGGTTCAAAAAGTGATCCGCGAGCCGAAAGGTCTGAAAATCCCTGAGCTACGGAATGGGGGGCTGCATCCATTTCTTTATTTTTAAAATCGATTTGACGTCCTGCGGATCGTGTTGTCTTGCTTATCCTACAATGCTTACGTCCAACAACTGATGTGCCTACCGCTCCACGCTTTCTCCTCGCCATGTGAGCACAGGGAAGGACTAAGTAAATAACGATAAATAACGAATGAGCGAGACTTCTGGTCACCAAGCTGTAATACGTTATTTCTAAATGAGTTGAAAGACGTCTGATAGGTTTCAATCTTGCTAACGAGTGTTTTCATTTTTAACGTTGAACTCTTATACTGCTTTGCTTGAGCCTGTGTTTTGGATGGTTATTCAAAAGATATCTATCTCCAAAACTGAAATGGCTCTCAGTTTCTTTGATACACCTAAAGTTCCTCGACATAAAGCATGCATAATTTAGATCACATATGCTCAACTAGGTTTGCATTGATTTTCTTTTCAAATCGAAGCTTCTATTTATTGTTCTTTCTGGGATAGAGCCTTAGCCTTTCAGCTTAGTGTCCTTATGAGTTTTTCCAAGTTAACTGAGAGCTTTTTTTTGTCAGTTAACCATTTTTTGCGTTCGTGCATCATGTGGCTAGAACAAAGATACTCTATGAACTGAGAGGTCATTAAATTTAGGGCGGAATTCGAAAACACGACACTCAAGATGGCTTTGCTGAATTGCTGCTCGTCTACTACTACGGCTATCTGGGCCCCAATTGAAGCTAATCGGTATCATTATTTCTACAATTTGGTTATCGTTAAGACGAAGTAGGCCGTCATTGAAATTTGTACGCGTCGGTAATGATTGTTGCTAATTCATCTCACGATTTCGAATCAAAGAAAATCAGTCGGGTTTGCTCTGACACAGCTGAAAAAGTATCAGCATACTTTATGCATGTTAGCGCGTACAGTGATTGTTTTTCAAGTCAATATAAACTATCGAGACTAAGTTTTATCACTTTGAAAAGCATGCTGAAAAGTCATCATTGTTGCCAAAACGAATGACGGGTTACTTAGCCTAAATTGACTCGTTTCTTCTTCTTCCTGATGATGTCCTAACTGGGTCATAGCATGTTTCTCAGCTCACAGTACTAAACCTGGGTAGAAGATTGAAAAAGTACGTCGACAATCATAATATCGAACTCCTTAAAGGTTATTTTAGTAATTATTTTTTATGGGGTTTTGGCATTTACTGGCCTTATTGTTTACTAATTTTGCAAATCAGTGAAAGAGAGCAAGATTTTTGTGGGGAATCTAACATATAAATCAAGCGCAATGAAATATATCGCTTCCCAAATTGCAAATTCCTTCCTGGTTCGTCCAGACACATTCAACTAATCTGATTTCTACGTTCCCAAAATATAACCCTTAGTATACAGCTGGTTTGACTTGGTTGCGATTTGCTGCTGACACAACAATTTACATCAATTTAACATTCATTCTATCCACTTGTCATCGTTCGTGCCCGTGCGCTCTGCTGTCAACGCAAATTGATTATACAACTATAATCTAAACGTGCGGGCCGCGAGCTTTGTCTCCTATAGGGTTCAGTTGGAAGCTGCATGACATGCCTTTATGATGTTCCAGAATGCTTTCGAATCAATATCGGCTGGCGGAAAGATGGCATTTGTTATCTAAATTAAGACTGGAATATCTTGATTGGAAATTAGCGACACAGAAGCCGTGACAGTCGCATTATAAGACAATGATGGAAAAGCGCTGAAAGGTTGAGGCAGTATAAAATCCAGGAAGTTTGTAATCATAATTTGAGAACTTATTTCAGCAAATCTATATAATCTATCACAGGTATTTGTTTGACTGGTAGACGGTTAATTTTTTCTTGAAGCCTCTTCTTGTTACTGATTTTTGGCAATAATAAAAAAAAATCAAGTTTTTACGGTACTTTTGAAAATATTCATTTTTTATTTTTTTTTTCTGGAACATATTTTATTTTCCGTGTAATTAACGGAAAAACAGGTTTGAAATTATGTTTACACCACCAGGCTCTTCTTCTGTGATAGGTTGATAGGTAGAATGTAAAGGAATTATCGGTAGAAATCGTTTTAATAAGGCTTATTTGTTCAATAGTAAGTTCAATAGTTGCTTCGCTGGTCATTCCTGGGTTATTCCAGTGACAGCAAAGGACCAGACTGTCCATCCACAATTCATTATTGTGTTAGATGAGTCACGTGCTCAGAAAACCAGGAAAATTATGCTGTCACATGTCTAGCTTTGGTACAAAAAAAAAGGAAATGCTCAAATTTGTCTCACGTAATGTATGGACAGCCCCTACACTTCGTAATAAACTCTCTAACTCTGATTTCCGCTCTATTTCCAATAAGCGCTGAAAATCTTCGTCTAACTAATCATTCTCATTTTTCCTCCTCTAATTGCAGATCGCCGTGTAAGCATCGAGTCAGTCAGTGTTTCCCTTGTCTAAATAAACACAAGAAGAAGCTGCGTCGTAACGTTTCACAATGCCCTTTGATCGTTATCACTGTTCCCTATCGTCAAGTGTGGCCGCATTTAGTATCTACGTAGAATATTAGACCAGTCTTTCGATCCTGCAGTTAACGAAGCTCGCGTCGGCGTCGTCGGTGGCCATCGGAGAGTGTTTTCCACCGTTTCGCAGAAAATATTTTGGCAGGGAAAACAGTCAGCTGGTCAGTTAAAATCGGACGGCACCCGCGTGAAGATCATGTGTCCCCGTTGTCTAATTGTAGCGGAATCATCAGCTGTGCGAATTGCGAAGAATACGGGTTGAGTCGTCTCACGATAGCACGAAGATCGGGTTGTATCTACCTTTGATGAGTGCGGTTCATCGTCCCACGAATTCGTCGGTGTGTGATTGAAAGGAAGCCGATTTCAGGCGAATAAAGTGAATTGCGAAGAACGAAAAAAAACGTAAACAAAATTGTGCATGACATGTGTTTCTATTTTTATTTCTCTCGTGTTTTATTAGTGCAAAACGGATAAACGCTACGCGAAAATCGACACTAAAAGTGTTGTTTCTAAATCGAAAAGAAGAGATCAAAGAATAGAGAAGCTAATGAAATAAGCCATTTTACGAGACGTTCGAATGACGTTTTCTGGCGGGCCGCTCATTGTTGTTGTTCAAAAAACTAGCCTGATATCTGAATGGCGCTGGTCACATTTTTGTTGGCGATGATGTCCCCGTCTCTATCAGCGCATGTTTCTACTCGGTTTACATGTATTATGTTACCTGTAAATGAAAAATATCTTCTCTGCCTGCTGATTTCAATTTTACATGCGAAAATTAAAAACTTTGTTACACTGCCACCAGCGCCATTGTTGAATAAGCTCCTTCCAAATGTAGCGCTAGTAGAATCGTAAATAAATCGGCCCGCCAGAAACTTTCAAAGCTGGTAAACAAACAGAAACCATATGATTCGAAACGTCTCATAAAATGGCTTATTGTGGTCGCCGTTGGCTGCCGGCCGTTGACAGAAAAGTTTCCGCGGCAAGAGTTGTGCTTCGTCGGCTAGTGGCAAGTGAAGTGAAATTACAGAAGGTGAAATGTTTGAAGCCGACCAGTGAGAAAAAAAAATCTCGCACCCGCAAAGTTCCTTTTATGTTGTGTTTTTTATGTGCGTAAGAAAAATAATGTGCTTAGAGGAGTTTCGTTAAATGGCATTTAGGAAGAAAGTTTAAACTGTGTTGTGAAGCTTTTTTTAACGGGAATAAATAGTGCTACAGCAGTAAGCAGTTAGATAAATAGCCGGTGAGATCCTGAAAAAAGGTTAGTAATTAGAATGAATATGTCACTAAGGGATATGAACCAGGGATCAAGGATGGAAAACTAGTGATCATGACAAAATAAATGATGCATCGCGGTTGTTCTTTATCCTGCGATCATAGCAACAACGATTAACCTTTTGTCGTCAAGTTATCATAACAAACTGCGCTCCGCGAGTAATGCATCATTCTGCATGTGTGCTAACGAACAAATGTTCGAAAACCGAAATCATAATTGTTGGAGGATTTTTAAGCTTTTACTCAGAGATTCGACTCCTGGTATGCAATTCTTGATCCGGAAGTTTATCTGGCATGGTTTGGGCAAAATTTAATGCCGTGGATGTGTTCCGCGTTCTATATCTAAACAAAGTGCGCGTAATGAGGCGTTGCATTCATGCTTTTGCAAGAACAACGGCCCTCTTAGACCTTGCAAATACTATCGTCTCTAGAAAAAAAAAGTGACAGCGAGCAACTATCGGGGTTCATTTTTAATTTGAACATCTAATCACCCTAGAAACGTGTTTCTGGTTACCTCTTTCAATGTTTTGTTTTGATTCTGCGTTCCATTCTACAGCGTTCCATTGCACACTCCGTTCCATGAGCTTAATGACGTTTGAACCATTTTTAATCTGAACGATGGGCAAATCAGCAAGGTACAGATTAAAAAGTGTTCAGATTAAACGTGATCAAACCAACGAGGGTACCCGGTATTACAAAACCACGCGTACAATTTCTAAATTGATTATTCCTTTACATCGATGTTATGAACCAAAGGCTCAGCTATGCTGTAAAACCATTTCTTACAAAATGCTCATTAGTACTGTCATTTAACAAATGTAACGCAAGAGTGGGTGTGGTTGGGCTCTGCGTTACATTCAATGTTCGATTTTAACAACGGGTACATGGTAAAGATGAACCGCGGCCGGGCTTCAGTTCTGTGGGAGCACAGATATGGAGAGCCAGGCATCCACTCAGACTGAAGGCTTGGTCGATTGGTCACTCGCTGATGATAAATCTATCAGGGTTTCGACATAAGCGGTGGTTTGGTTCGTTGGGTATGTGCTCTTGAATGGTTGAGATTTGGCTTCGGTTCATCTTCACCTTAAAAGACACCAACACGTTAATGGTTCCAGTGGACGGATTTGTCCTTTGAAGGAAGCACCACACTAGACAATGGACTAGCATACAACGCCCAGTGGCACAGTTGGAAGACATTCCTCATGAAAAGTTTTCCGGACTGAAGCGGGAATCGAACCCACACTCATTGAAACAATGCGGCTAAATACCTGACGACACTAACCTCACGAAGCCCACGAAATTTACTTCAAAGACCTTGGGAGACAAAAATCATTTCTGGGGTGCAACAATAATTTACACAGGTAGTTTACTTGATTGATTGGGAGGATAGTGTGGATTCTGCTTTCTGTATCGACAAAAAAAAACAATTAAGATATAATCTCAAAAATTATTTTTATATTTGGGAATATCATACAAAGGGGGGGCTTTCCTCAGCCGAGTGGTTAGAGTCCGCGGCAACAAAGCAAAGCCATGCTGAAGGTGTCTTGGTTTGATTCCGGGTAGGCCCAGGATCTTTTCGTAATGGAAATTTCCTTGACTTCCCTGGGCATAGAGTATAATCGTACCTGCCACTAGAGTTACATATTTCTAAGGAGCACATAAATATACTAACGAGCCTCCAGTCAAACCGTCTACACTGAAAATATATATTGTTTTATATTACGAAATCGTTCGTTTGAACTACGAAATTGTTCGTTGTTTTCTGCAACGAAACAGTTTCGTAAAATGTATACAACCAGCTTCGTAATATGATTCAAGCTCGAAATCAAAACAAACAATGATTGTTATAATGTACTAATCATTTCGTAATTGAAATTCGTTTGTTTCGTATTCAGAACGAACATTTGTACGCGCTTCTTCTTACCTTCCTCGGCTGCGGTCGTGTCATGTTGTATTTTACGAAATGTGTCTACGAAACCTTTCGTTGCAGAAAACAACGAATGATTTCGTATATTAAACGATCAGTTTCGTAATACTAATTTTCGTAATACGAACAACACGATAACGCACATCTACGAATTGTATATCGTACATCTTACGATTATTTCGTAAAGTCACTGAATCGCGAAATTCTGTCAAGTACAAATAATTCATACAATGAATGAAAATAGTGTTATATGTACGAAATCTTGTTTTACGAAATGGATTTTGGATAAAATACGAAGAGATGTTTTCAGTGTATCAGCTCATCGGAATCCTAGTGTGCTGCGCAAGACGGAGGCTCACGAAAATTCTAAAAGCGCGCGCTAGGTGATGTGCTCTCGGGGAGACTCGTCTCATGCGCTGCTCGGCGCTACGGCTCACCATCGGTATCTAAGTTGTGAAACAAGTGCTTAGTAACGAAGAGCTTCTACAACTATTTTCACCTCATTTTGCAGGCGTCTAGATGGTCTACATGATATGGTCGAAGACTCACGATCCCAGAGTTACAATTTAGATCCTCGCTGAAAACTTTTGTAATCGCTTCCATTATTGCGCTGAATTTTAAACAACACATGCGACGGAGTGCATGAGACCGCTGTGAGACACATCTCAAGAAAAATGAGGCGCACCAAAAAAGATCTCACAATGTACAGGGCTCCCGTGCGCTTGCAAGCAATGAGGCTCCTGCACCTAAGGCAACAGTACGTGCACAGTAACTCTACCTGCCACACGATATACGAATGCAAACATGGCAACTTTGGCAAAGAAAGCTCTCAATTAATAACTGTCATGTGAACACTAAGTTGAGAAGCAGGCCCGGTCCCAGTGAGAACGTTAATGCCAAGAAGAAGAAGAAGATACAAATGACATAACTGAGTACAACAACGAAATTAAACAAAACTTCAATACACTTAATTTCTATGAATAATTACGCAATCACTGATTAATTGCTTTACTACTTCTTTCGCTTCATAAGTAGATGTTTCTAATTGAACATCTCTTATGTTGCTACTCCAAGTTTATTTTTAGAATTTATTAGATTTGATCAGTCGTTTTCATGTTTCTTAAACATTGGTTTTTCCTTACATGTTCATTTTTATATGTTAAAAATACTATTTCAATATTGAATTACTTTGCTCGTAGGATCTAGAATAATCCATAAAATTGTTTGACCTACGAATGTAATGTAACTTTATTAGCATTATTGTGTCAAGTCTATCCCACACCTAACATCCAAACCAATCCTTTTATCCTACTTTCATGCCGTTTGCGTGGTCAGCATAGTCTATAGTGGTTATTACGCCTAATGGTATGGGTGCCTTAGTGTAGATTTGGTTGTGAACCTTAGAGGAAAACAATATGCCCTCTGTCTCGAAAAATACCCAGAATCCGGGTGTAAATTCTTCAAATTGGGTAATATTTCCATATGCATTTTGATGAGTCTGGAAAGCGTGTGCAAGTTTCTTTGAGGAAAACAAAAATAAACTGTGTATGACGAGCGTATGCTAATCTTTGTGCGTTCAAATGTCACTAAGCTCTATTTAGCCATTACCCCTCCTATCATCGGCTTTGGCTTGACTTGCGCTCTTATTGGTCCACCAAACGCTCAAAAACGGTCGACAAAATTTAAAATAATGCCTGTTGTGAGGTGTAACTACACTGCCCATAAAAGCATAACTGTCCCATATGGATTTTCGAACCAACACCTTCTTTCGTCGCAACATTCATGTTTTTTTATGTATTTTACTATGCATATAAAAATTAACACACTTTGTTCGGAAAAGTTGCGGAAAAATATGAAGCTGGTGCAGTCCCATATTGAAAAATAAAGGCATAACAGTCTCTATATGAACTTTCCACCCGAATTACAATTGCAAAACGTGAGTTGTGTTCAAGATTATATTTTTTGCTAATGCCTAGAAGCAAAATGAGTTATCTGTGCGGTGGTGCTAAATAAATATGGCATGTAGAAATGTACTAGAAAATTATGAACATTTGTATGAGAATACAAAACTCAAACTTCGAGCGCAATTTTCTCAATGCCTACTATTTCCATATGAGCCAGTTATGCCTTTATGGGCAGTACAGTGCATATGCGATTCGAACGGTACCTCATGTAAACCATCCGGATTCATTTTTTATTTGAACATCTAGTTACCATACGCACAACGAAAAAATGTATATCTGATTATTGAGGATTTTGCCCTCTAATAGACTCACACCTAAATAATTTTGTCACACCAAAATATTCTCCCACCATGTTTGCCATATATTGGATGGCGTCGTAGCTAACAAAACCAACAAGTAACGCAAATGTAACGCATTATGTTGGATTGTACATTGAATGCAAGTTGCGTGCTTCTATGAAAGTGCCATAGAAACTGACGTGTGAGTATTTATTTTTCCACGTTCAAAATGTGCATGAGAATCTATTCCTCAACAAAACGAACAATACTATTTTTAATTTAAACGATGTGCAAATTAGCGGGGGTCAAATTAAAAAGTGTTTCAGATTAAAAGCAGTCAAAGCCGAGGGTACCGATAGGGAAACTGTGGGTAAAATGCACATGTTTGTTTTTTTACAGTAATTATGTCATAAATCTATGCAAAACGTAGCACCATGCTTTATTCTTGGAATGTATGTCCATTTTACCCACATGTTTGAAACATTGACTCTGTGGAAAGAATTTTTGGATATTACAATAATGTTGATAAAATTCAATTTCCAGCACAATATTTCAACTTGTTTCATTGCATAAACATTCTTCTTCAATTCTGGGCAAATTAGAAAGAATCTGACACATGCATGAGCAAGAAAACAAGAAAATTGCCTAGGGTGTTCATTTTATCCCCAATTCCCCTATGGACCGATGCACGAGTTCATTATTTGACGTTTGAGCGGTGCCGTATGGATCTATGCACTCGTGTATTTGTCCTTATAAAAATTCAATCACAACAATAATCATGGTCATACTGCCCACATTTGGATAGCCGACGTTGGCGCCACTGACGTTTTGAGTTTATCGAAGATTAACGAATACTTACTTAAAGATTTTTTCCTCGTAGGTACCCAGATGGTACTAGTGATCCTTTATAGAGAAATAAGTGAAAGTAAAATGGAATGATTTGGCAACAGTCCAGCAGTGCTGATTTTGCTCGGTGTCGAAAATAATATTGTAATACGAACATGACTTACTCATTGCTAAAAAGTGTATTTTGTTTAGTTATAGATCTTTAAGCTACATATCCAAACTAATAAATAGCCGAAAAAAATCAGCAACTAAAAATCGCATTGACAAAAATTTTAAAAAGAAAAATACAGTCAATTCTCCCTAACTCGATATTGAAGGGACCATCGAGTTAGAAAGGTATCGAGTTACAGAACAGAAAACCAGTTAGATCACAGTCCAAGGGACCATCTAGGTAGCCATGAAAACAATTAACTGTATTTCATTTTTTCGCTTCATGCTAAACTACTTTTACCGAAATAATTTCAAGCGGATTACATTACCCCTCAAGAAAATTTCAAAACAAACATAACGCATGTTCGTTTGGCGTTTGACAGCTCTCGCTGCTCGATTGGCTCACACTTTGACAGAAATGTCAGCTTCCGCGAATCTCTCTTATAAAGGATTACTAGTAGGTACTACATGTTCGAATGGTTTTTTATTCATACCAAGAGTGTAGTAAACTTTGTGGATTTTGTTTTTGAGTAGATGCTACATGTATAGTAAAGTTCAACGCTTTTTATTCATACCGCCCAATGAGTCAAAAAGGTGAGTCAACTCATCCATAATATTTTGAATGCTGAGATGCGTGATTGACAACTCACGCATGAAAAATCTCAAGCGTGAGTTATGAGAAATTGAGTTTTTCACAACACTGGGTGAGAAAAGGAAATCACTGTTGTTCAATCGCCGAAGAGAATTCTTTCTACTCGTAATCACTGGGCAAATAGTAATGGTTAACACACACAGTGGCTTCGTTTATAAGGAACTTTTATCCTACCTTATCACATCAGCAGCTTTAGCACAGGTATCCAGCACACCATTATCCTAGTTATGGGTTCGAATCCTGATTCCAACAAAAAAAAATCATTGGGATGGTAAAGAAAACCATTGACAGGTAGCCTGGACTCATTAATTTGTTTATTTTTACGCATGCCCTAAATGTACACTATTTTAAGCTAATACACGAAAAAAAAACATGATGTGCAAGCCATGAAATTCATAAATTGGTTAGGTCATGATATCAGGATCACAAATCATGGCTCCTGGAGTCATTATCATGATTCTTCATAAGCGTAACATTCAGGGTGAAAACACTAAGCGGTGTGCTTTGCTTCAACTCATTCGTATCGACCATCCATAAGTCAAGATGGTTGACTGCCCATACTCGCAATACAGTCCCATCAGGAAAATCATCAGGGGCCACCTTTAAATCATCACCTAGAAAGCTGAAAATTTCACAGAACACTATTTTTATGGTAAGGATAGTAAGGAGCGTATGGGAGATTGGATTTTCAAAGATTTTTAAAATTTGAATCGCCCTACTGTGGAGATGCAGAAGATTCTTTGGTCTATAATAGCAACAATGGTTGTCTTACTAACATTCTTTCCCCGATGACCATAAGGACATTGGTAATGATAAGCTAATCCCAAGCCTCACTCATTAAATCTGTGCAACTTCGATTGCTCTGGTCAATCATGGAGTAGCATCTATGCTCATGCTCATGTTCATGAAAGGTATTGTATTCAAAAACACAAGTAATTTACAAAAAGTGCATTTACAGTGAAACCTCCATAAGTCGACGTTCTATGACTCGATATCGACTCATGGAACCATACTAATAATAAAATGTCATGGTTACTATGATGGTCCCTTCAAACAGCTTTCCAAAGTATTTCGGTTCCATTACTCGATATTTCCACGAGTCGATGATCTCTTGGGAGGTTTGACTGTATTAACAACATACATCTTCATGTTGCTTCTCAACGCGTAAACAAGAAACTGAATTATTCAAAACTGAAGGATGCCTATAGTCATGTTTCTACAGAAAAAAAAAGAGTAAAACATAAATGTACTAGGCCCAAAAATCAAAAGAGAGCTACCATACAGCCCCAACTGAACACCTAAGAGGTTGTTTCCGAGATACGATCGCCAAGTTGACGTTGGATAACGTAAGCCTCTTTTATTTCCTGGTTTAAGACCGTCACAAAGTTATGAAAGATTTGTACTGCTTAACATCTAATCAATTTTCACACTATTTATTGCATGTCGATTTTGACGTATTATGGTCGGACATTGTGTGTTATTCCCTGGGCTTGGGATTATATTTTCCAGGGAGCGATGAATTTTGATAATTGATCGCTGTTGGTAGTAGTTTTGATTAGATGTTGGGTGAATTTCAAAGCAATGGCAACCTTTTTATTACAAAATTTAGATTTTATCTTATGACCTTAACATTCTGGTTAAACTACTGTACTATGCAGTTGAGCTGCACTAGGCTATCACTCATCAAAATTACTTTCACTTCGGGAAAATATAATTTCAAACTGGCGGGAAGATTACGAACTGAGGGTGGGTTAGGAGCACAATCAGACCCTTGAATGTGCAATGTGGGGTAATAATTGGGAATGCCATTGACGGTATGTAATCTTATACGAGGTTTTCGAAAACCAACAGGGCGCGTGCACCGGGTTGCGGATAGGAGCAAAGGGAGATCAATAGCATCTACCTAAAATAATAGAGCAAAAAGCCGTTCCATGAATAGGTAATGTTTAGTGATCTTCTATGGTGTTCTAGTACTATAAAATTCTTAACTCACTGGGAATTCTGGCCTTGATAATATCAATAGTGATAAAAAGAAAATAATACCTAATACTTAATAAGTACAATGTAGCTTCAATGTAGTAATAAATGAAATAAAATCAATTTTCTATACTTGACAAGGTTTTGAAGACAATCAATGAGTGAAAGAACTACCTATTAGAAAAGCCACATCAGCTAAGGCTATACATACACAAATGTTGGTCATAGGGTCATGGCGAGCATTCGGTATGTATGTCTATGACTGATTCTTATCTAATAGGGGCACTAGAAGACCACGCGGACAATTTCGAAACAAATTATTTTTATACATCGGTCTTAAGATCCGAAAGGCTCAGCTGTGCTGCAAAGTCATTTTATAAGCTATTCATTACTACTGTTTAATTGTTTATAATTCTAACAAAACTACATAATTAACTCATTACTAATCATTGTTCCTATATTCTCTCTTTCTCTCCTTCTTATCTGTTGCATGATTATGAGCATCACTAATATAATGCATGAGCATGCACAATAAGAATAATTTCAGGATTGAAAGCAGTACATGGATACCTAGATAGAATAGCTTCGAAAAGAGTGCTCAAAATAGAATATTTCTGGTCAGGGAAGTATAATCATCAAGGGTATGTAAAATTTCTACTTCATTAACTCATAGATCACACAAACAAATGAACTAATAATATCAAATATTTTTATATAAATCAGCATCGTCAATCAGTGCAAAAATAGATAAAGTTTATAAAGTTATCATCATCATTTGAATTGCGCTCTTTATAGTAATGTTCAATCAGTATCAAAATCTCCTAAAGCGTCGCATCGTGCCATCAGCAGCCCTTAGCATCACTCTCATATTGTTATTATTTTGTTGTTTTTAATATTTCTGGAAAGCGATCAGCTTATTCTTTCTTACTTGTACAATGGCCGGTCTATTTGGAATTTCATTAAGTCAAATCAAACTTCAAAACTCAAATTAAATTGCTTTCAGCACATTTACATTTTGCAGCATTAATTGCATTACTGTGTCAAGTCTTCTCCATTCCCTATACCCTACCCCAACCCTTCTTATCCTTTCCGATGGTGTTCAAGTGATCCGCATAGACTATTACGGCCATTACCTATCCCTTCCCCCGGCTTTGGACTGACTTGCGCTCTCATTGCCCCACCAAACGCTGCAAAATGAAAATGAAAAATTATGGTCGGACATTGTGTGTTATTATTTGGTTGGTTCAATTATCACTTCAACACCGCTAGAATTGGTCGATGCAAGTAGCATGAGCGGAAACTCTTGCTCTCCAAACAAATATTCCAGTTGAACGTTAGGTCCACGAATGATTCACAAAGATTGGTTACTTAGTGGGTTCCGAAGCCAGTTTGAGGTACTTCTCCATGAAGTCCGCGAACTCCATGTTCTTTTGTTTGCTCATATCGATGTTGAAGTTGCCTCTCACGATGATGGTCTCCTTTTGATACTCGAAGAAGTATCACGCCATAAAGAACTTCTTATGCTTCGTCGTGGTATCCGAGAAAATGTGCCTCTACATCTACCAGATGTGCCCGACAATTCATTATAGTGATCTCGGCAGCATAGATATCACCATAATCATCTGACAAGCCCAGCTATACATCATAACAGGTGCAAATATTAATGCAACCTGCAGGGAATCAACGGTGTTTTTCGTAAATATTGTCGAATTGTGTGTTATGAAGTTGTGTTAAAGTTGTGTGTTAAAGAATGTTTATTTCTATGACAATATTGTAAAATTTAAAAATCATGTACGGTGTAGTATTGACAAACATCCATAAACTTCTAGTTCTAAACAAATAATTTGTAAATTTCTGTTAGATATCAGGGATTTTCTTATGAAATTGCATACATTTAGGCGTTGTCATTGCAATTCTTGAAATTAATTATTCATTATGTCTTTAAATATTACATTATTAAGAATTTAGCAAACATATTCGGATTCAGGGAGCTCATATTCATTATGTAGAGTCGTTTAAAAAAATAACAATAATTGCATTCTTAAGTGATCAATTCCACCCCGAAATGGGATTCCCCGATTTCTTATTAAGGGATGATTTTTAGCACTAAAAACACATTTGTTAGAAAATTTTGGCACATGAGCCAAAGAGGCTGACCATCGTACTTGTTTTCCTGCATTCAATTGTTTGGCATTTTCAATATTATTGAAAACAGACAAGAAAAACCATGAAAAATGATCAATTTCACCTGAAATTACGGTACATGTAAACTTCAGAACGTCAAAACCTTATAACAGCAAGAAAAATGTGATTTTCTATGAAAAATAAGACATGCCTCGATGTTTACCTATTTTTCAATAGTTTTCATTATTGGAGTAGATTCGTGGAAAGATTTCCAATCGATTGGTGCGTGAATCTCGTAAATCTATCCGGGCATTAGTATGTTATTAACAGTTAAAATCTAACCACTTTTCGCGACGCGAGCGATTTTCGTTTTGCCGTAAGACGTTATCCAACGTCAAAAAACTGATTGATTTGTAAACTGACACTTATATTGAGCTGTTCGGTAATCCAATCCGCATGGTTATTAAATTAATTAACTCATTACGCGTGGTAAAGATGGACAAATTATGGGTGAAATTATGAAAAAAATCCACGTGCTCGGCTGGGATTTGAACCCAATTTAATAACCATGCGGATTGGATTACCGAACAGCTCAATATAAGTGTCAGTTTATATTAGAGTGTACTGCCTCTCTGTAGTAGTCATGTCGTCACTTGAGTGAGAACGACACGTTGATAGCCTTCCCACATCTTTACTCTTCCACAATACAGTTGTTGTGGAAGCGATGTAGGTACGATAGGCAAACAGTTTCAACACTAAATAAATCGCACTCGCTCGCTCCGCGTGTGTAGGAACAAGAGATGGATGGATATTGGTTATGAAAGGGGTCCGCGTGGTCTGTAGGGATTTGAATTCTAAACTTGTAACCAACTCAGTTATTGGGTCACCAAGTGGCTCGGTAGCTTAGTTGGTAAAGCGCTCGTCTAGCATACAAGAGTCCTGGGTTCAAATCCCAGCCGAGCACGTGGATTTTTTTCATAATTTCACCCATAATTTGTCCATCTTTACCACGCGTAATGAGTTAATTAATTTAATTGATTTGTGCCTATAGATTGTTTTTGAGCTCCTGAGGTATTTCTGGACCCTATTTTGTAAGTCGAATCGATCGAAAACGACTCGACTGAAGCCACTGTTGACCAAACATTTCGCTCGACTCGGCTCTGTCACTCGAGTCCATCGACAGTTGTCACTCTATGTGACTGGATTTCTATGGGAGTCGACGGATGACGAACCAGGTGCACAATTATCAATATCGACATAAATTCTAAAAATAGAATGGGGCAAATATAAAAAAATAGGAAATTTTAATTCAAATATGAAGCTGCTTGCAGAGGGATTAGTGTTTCACCTTACTTTAAAATATAAAAAAAATTCTAACATAAAGTTCGTATCTTTCCTTTCCCGCAGATGTAATGGAAGACGACATCTCAAACGGAATAGACGATGTCTCAACTACGCGACGCGGTCGCTTTCGGGTGTCGGCTCCCCCAGCGGGCCCTCCCGAAACTACTGTGGGTCGATTTCGGCTGGTACCACAAACTGGTAAGTTTTTGTCAAACACACAGCTTAACCCGTATAGGCCTGAGTGAAAGCAAAAATACTAAAACATTTACCGCTCAGCGAATACTTAACGGATTCAAATAATTTTGTGTCAGTATACTGGCCCACATTTCTTGTTTCAAGAAATGGCCGAAGGAATTCGGGAATACTTCTGTAGCCGGAGTTATTGTGGTGGGTCGCTGGGTCAAGTCGGGTAGAAAAATGTGATTTTTGGGACATGCCAAGTTATCTTTAATTATTTCCAAAGGCATTCATTTTATTTTGCATAAATCATTAAGATCTGATATTCAACATTATAAATGAATAGTTTTGCACCGTTTAGAGTGTACCAGATGCGACCAATAGGGCTTGATGTCCTGAAGAACCGGCTCTATATTTGTTAGGTATTTAACCATTTCAAAACTCTAAAAGTATAGATCGAACATAATAGTTCATTAAAATGCGCTCCCATAAGCTTGACACAGATGTTAAGGTACAAATTGTGCAGTTTATCATAAATTTGAAGCATCCCGGGGACCCAAAAATGGTCATTTGTAAGATCAATCAAATACAGTTGACATAATTATTCAATTTAATCGATTATCAGAAGGTTTACGCTGATGCGTTTTTCTTAAAACTCCTTGATATAGTGGCTACATTATAGCCGATTCTGGATATTATCTGTGACTTGAATTTTGCCTACCTCCAGGGGCACATAAGCACGAAACCCTTGTCACCCGACCTGACCCAGTGACCCACCGCAATAACTCCGGCCACATGAACATTCCCGAGATTCTTTGACCACTTTTAGAAACTAGATATGTGTACAAGTATACTGACAAAAAATAATTGAAATCCGTTAAGTATTCGCTGAGCGGTGAGATTTTTAGTAATTTTTCTTTCACTCAGGCCTATACGGGTTAAAAGGCAGCTCAACTAACAATTGTTGCTCGTTCTCATTGCAGGAAATTACGGTCCAGCCTCGCCGTTTCTACAGCGGGGCCGTTTCTCCGTCATTCCGGAAGAGCCTCAAAACTCTCCGGGTGCGGGTCCCAACGTAGTACCAACCATCGTCACTACCGATCGGCAAGCTTCGCCGGATTGGGATTTTGACGATGAGAAAACCGTAAGTGATAAACAGATGTAGTAAATATCAAATGATGGTTGGCTGACTACAGGAAACAGTGTTTTCTTTTCAAAGCAGGGTTTACAATATACCAAAAGAAATATTGTGATATTTTTTAGGCGGATATCAATTTGGATGGAGTTCAATATCTACTGCCAAAATTCAGCTAATTCGGAAATACTGAGCACGATTGACGACACCCTTTGCATTCTTATTTGAATCGAAGATCTTGTAATGTATATATTGTAAATTACGATAATAATTTTTAACATTATCCATCTCACTTTTAGAAGGAGGCACACATTCTGAAGAAACGCAATCCCTTCCATTTTTGTAATATAGCCACAGTTGAAAAACCAACTTTCTTGAAAGTAAGTTGGGAATCCACAAATTTATAATTACTTTTGTTTGCAGTAATAAACATATTTAGAAGTCACGTCTAAGAGGTGTTTCTCAAGACGGCAACCAAGGGACAGCGTCGCTAAATAAATTTTACTTTCGCCAGTATTGGACTGGTTATAAATTTTCAAAACAAGGAAAACAAAATCAAATTCCATTTAACCTTATTTTCTATTGAGAGTAAATTGCTATAATTGCTTTAATGATAACTAGCCTTTATTTTGAACATGAAAGTCTATTGAACATTACATAGAAAATAAGAAGAAGTTTGAATTAATTTTCATTAAATTTGATCAATATGAATAAAAATATGAACATACAAAATTATATGTTCATATATTATACTGATCAAATTTAATGAAAATTAATTCAAACTTTTTCTTATTTTCTATGTAATGTTTGCAATTATTCCACTGATACACCACCAGCCCATTTCAACCCTGATTGCATGCAACAAAATACAGTGAGAGGCAAAATAAAGTGCCCACCTTACCAGTTTTCGAATTTCTCTCATTGATTTGGTTCAAATTAAAGTTAACACACCTAAATCTTTTGTGATATTTTATTTTTGATGTTCTTTTAAAGTTGCACTTACGAAATTTTGATTAAAAAAAGAATTTTACTTAAAGAAAAAGAAAATCAATTTGTATTGAAAAAAAAGTAGTGACAAAAATAAGTGCCCACTTCCTTCTTGGCCCCAGAAAAGATGATTTAAGAAAAATAAAAAGCAATTTAATAGTTAATGTGTCCTCCTTTGGCCTTAAGGACTTGCTGGAGGCTCTTCGGCATGCTTTTCACCAGGTTTTGTAGGTGTTGTGGATCTAGTTCTTCCCAGGCGCGCTCCAAGGCTTCAAAATAATTATTTTTGTTGGTAACACCAGTTTTTTCAACCCTAGCATCGAGAATCGCCCACAAATTCTCGATGGGGTTGAGGTCTGGGCTTTGTGGAGGCCATTCCAGCGGTTTAATCCGACAAGACCGGAAGAAAGACTTGGTCTTCTTTCCAGTATGCTTCGGGTCGTTGTTCTAGAGAAATATGAATTTCTCTTCAAGGCCCGTCTGGATCAGCGAAACCTCCAGATTTTCCAGCAAGATGTTAATGTAGGAATCTGCCGTCATTATTCCGTCGATTTTCACGACGCTTCCTACTCCACTCCATGAAAAACACCCCCAGACCATCACATTTCATCACATCACACTTCCATGCGTCACCGTTCCTTGGATGTGGCGCTCCTGAAGCTCGAGCTGTCTAACCGAGAGCGGCGGGCTCGTGTGTGATGCAGAGCACCACATCCAAGGAACGGTGAAGCATGGAGGAGGAAATGTGATGGTCTGGGGGTGTTTTTCATGGAGTGGAGTAGAAAACCTCGTGAAAATCGACGGAATAATGATGGCAGATTCCTACATTAACATCTTGCTGGAAAATCTGGAGGTTTCGCTGATCCAGACGGGCCTTGAAGAGAAATTCATATTTCTCTAGAACAACGACCCGAAGCATACTGGAAAGAAGACCAAGTCTTTTTTCCGGTCTTGTCGGATTAAACCGCTGGAATGGCCTCCACAAAGCCCAGACCTCAACCCCATCGAGAATTTGTGGGCGATTCTCGATGCCAGGGTTGAAAAAACTGGTGTTACCAACAAAAATAATTATTTTGAAGCCTTGGAGCGCGCCTGGGAAGAACTAGATCCACAACACCTACAAAACCTGGTGAAAAGCATGCCGAAGAGCCTCCAGCAAGTCCTTAAGGCCAAAGGAGGACACATTAACTATTAAATTGCTTTTTATTTTTCTTAAATCATCTTTTCTGGGGCCAAGAAGGAAGTGGGCACTTATTTTTGTCACTACTTTTTTTTCAATACAAATTGATTTTCTTTTTCTTTAAGTAAAATTCTTTTTTTTATCAAAATTTCGTAAGTGCAACTTTAAAAGAACATCAAAAATAAAATATCACAAAAGATTTAGGTGTGTTAACTTTAATTTGAACCAAATCAATGAGAGAAATTCGAAAACTGGTAAGGTGGGCACTTTATTTTGCCTCTCACTGTACAACACAAACACCACTTCGAACAGCTGTTGTCTCACCCCTCAGTCGGGACGCTTTTGTTGCACAAGTTTGTTAAAATCACCTCACTCACGCTAGCCAGCTTACTGCCAACTTGAGGGAATTGGAAAACATTCTCCACTCCGCACTCGACAGACGGGCGTTGCACGCATACTTTTGTGAGTAGATGACAACATCCATGTAAGGAATGAACAACGACGGTACTATGATACCAGAGGTTTCCAAACCTAATCAAAGTGAAAAACAGAAGAAATAGATGTTATGATTTGAAATTGACTTTTTAGAAATTTGTGGTTTCACAAAATTTGGTTAAACGTTATCAGAACATAAATAAAGGAACCAAAAGTGACGGGTGTCACGTTCTTATTGATATTGAGTAAGTAAAACTAAAAAAAATATTTAGTTTTCGAGGTTTGATTTAGTATGTTTGGGCTTTTTTATTTATCTGGAAAAATAACATTTTTTGTAGAAAGTTAGCATGTTTTTTAGCTAGCATACAATTTGTATGGAATGCGCATTTTAAGCTATTTTTACCAAGAGTATGTTTTTTTACTTACACCCCTCAAGGAGCAAGCCTTCTCAAACATTAGAGTTCATCGCTTCAAAAGCATCTCGTTTTTTATTTACCTTTGTTAGAAAAAAGGCCATAATTTCTTTTAATTCAACCAGAAGTGAACCGCCTAATAAGCACCAACATATTATCCAAAAATATGAACTGTTTTCGCGTATTTTTGTTCATCGTTTCTTTGATTAGACCATACATCCAGACAAATGGACTATCGAAAAACATAGGATCCCTTAGGAAAATTCGCCGCAAGAAAACAGATTGAAATTAATAAATTTTCCTTATGAAACCAAAATTAACGCGCCTAAATTGACAATTCTTTTATTCAACAATATATTTTCCAATAGGTCTGCTAATCATCATTCAATAACTGTGAGAAAGTTTACTTTATTGTTATAAAACTTTCCTCGAACCTTGCTCAGGATTGTAAAACAATTGATCCCCCCATCCTCTCTGAGAATCTCGCAATTGTGCAAAATATGTTCATTATTCTATGTAATGGAATGAAATCTAGATAAATTACTAGCAAATCTATCAATTTACTCATCAGAATCATTATGTCTTTTAAAATTACGCGAGCAATTCTTGTCCTCGAGTACGTTAAAATTAGTTTCGAAGCGCTGAACAATCTCTCGACACAAACTTGACAACAAGGCAGAGCTAACACAGTATGTGCCAGTTCGTATAATAATGGGTCATCACACTTTTTCCTGTTCTAGTATTTCCAACACACCTAATCACGATTTGCTAGTTCGGTACTTGTTTATACTGGGTATGAATTGTTAATCATAAAAAAATACTGAACAGAATCAAAATTCAAAACTTCTGAGATTCGATAATAATTTTTACTTTTTACCGAATTACGCTGCCGTGAATCGCAAGTCAGTCCCATCTGCATTTTCGTCAAAATTGAGTTGAGTTCAGTTTTCAACATATCTTTCAACGCTCTTACAGCTGCCCTAATAAGATAATAAAATTTGTTCGGAAAAAGTAGGAAAAAACAACAAGTCAAATTGTCCCATAATGAAAAGTAATCGCATATCAGTCCAACTGCAGATTGCCACACCGTGTAACATCATGTGATCATCTTTATATTTTTCTCATAAAGATTTTCACTACGATATCTCTGAGAAAAATATAAAAGCAAACTGTAAAAGTTTCATTAACATTAGAACATGTTCCAATCCTTTGGAATGCTTTGAAAATTTATATGGAAAACGAGTTTGGAAACTGCAACTTGCACACGCCATTTGAAGTTTATATGGAGATTAGTATGGAAAACGTCAATATATTGTGTTCAGCCGCCTATCTCTTCATCTCTTCAAAAGTGAACAAATTCTTCTAATGTGAAATTCTCCCAGCTACAACTTTGCCGAAGATCACTTTTTGATTGGACCTCAGGATAAATTGTTATTCATCATCATAAAGTTGGTTTGCAAGTAGCATGCTTCACCAACTGTTCGGCAGGCAACAATGGTGCTACTGGCGGGAAGAACAGATCAAAGGAATCCAGGCTACTGTGTTCTACAGCAAAAAAGCAGTGTTGCTCTGAAAGTAATTGAATGATCATGATTAAGACTTTCTTTGTAGCATGATTTAGGTCTTCGGCAAAGTTGTAGCTGGGAAGTTTTTACATGAGATGAGTGTTTTCACTTTTCTATAGACTATTATGACGAGCAGTTAGAGGACATTTTTCATGTCTTCTACAAAGTTGTTAAACATCTTAAAACGCGTTTTTGCTGAACATCGCACCTCTCTATCTCTTAAGGAAAAAGAATTATCAGTCGAGTTCGTTTTAATCAGGCTCATTTGTTTGATAATAAAAACCCATGCAAAGACGCTTATAGACAAAAGTTTTTATCAACTGCCGAAAGGGGAGATATGGTACTTTCATGATTTGTAAAAGTTGTCTGCGCCGTTTTGCGGCGAAGCCAGTTATAGAGGCCCAAACTACCCCTTTAAAAAAAAGTAATTCATTAATAACTTTGTTATTTTAATAGATAAGGTGATGATATGTTCAACAAAAACACGGGTTTTTTTATGACAAAAAACTTTGTAGAAAACACAAAAAATGTTAAAAATCTTGGAAAAAAATTATGATAAAAAATATGATTTTTAGGGGCCATTCACATACAACGGCATATATCTCAAAAAGTATAAGAGATAGAAAAATTGTGTCTTCGACAAAGTTGTTTCAAATTGACACTTCTACAACTTTGCCGAAGACACCATATGTCTATCTGAATGTTTTGAAAAAATAGTTTTTCTATCTCACTGCTAGGTGGATTGAGCACAAAACTTTTTTCGTCAAAAGTTGCGCTTTAATATACCAAGAAACTTTTCCGAACAAACTATATCGCTAAAATCAACGGTTTGGGCGCTATTCAAAAAGCGCATGAAATCGAGAAAATAAAACACAGTGCGATGGACGTGAGTTTCACTGGCTTCGTTGACTGTGATTGGCTTTGCTTGGCTACTGTAGAGTGAATTTCAGATTTTTCTCAACCCTGAGTATGAGTGTTACAATCAGCGTTGGGAAACTCATGCTCGCGAGTTAAAAATTACTCACTCTCTTACGCGTTTGCGAGTAATACTCTCGCTGTGAGTAACTCATTCCTTACTCTTACTCACGCGAGAGTATGACGTCATAACTCACTGCGAGTATTACTCACGTAAAGAGTAATACTCGCAGTGAGTATGACGTCATTACTCTCGGGAGAGTGAGTAAGTTACTCTTTGTGAGTATGGCGAGTAAGCAATTCCCGAAGAGAAATTAAATTGTACGTTCGTATGTTTCGTTCTAGGTGGTGGGCTTTAAATATAAATAATTCATTATGTTATCAGCTGCTGTCGACTTCTATGTTTTTGTGTTCAAATATTGTCCACACCAATTTCGTTCGTATAGCGACATAAAACAATACTGAAACCTTTTCTGAATGCTGTTTTTACTGATATTAAAATTTTATTGGAAATATTAGTAAAAGTGTTACACATAAAGTTTGTTTGCGATTGACATCTTGCCCATTTCATATGTTGCTATGGATTTGAAGATGCTCGACAAGTATAATACTCGATTGGCTGCTAATTTTTGACGACTTTGACATTATGTGATACTTGGCTTTTTGTTAATTTACTATTCTTTTTGTATGTTCTTTGTGTTGCCAAAAAACTGGTGCGCATAATTAAAAATTGAAAAGGAGAGCGAAAAAGGCTAAGCACAGAAGGGGCTGATATTGCCGTACAAATCATTACTGGTAACGTTGTTCGGCGGACCAATCTGAGGCTGATTCGTTTTGGCACGAAATAAAGATACGTATTGTCGAGTCTCTGTCTCAGGTTTTTATTATTGCGGTTGTGCTATGATCCTTTTATTGTAGTATACTTATACGTAATACCGCACGTTTAAGTGATTCTCAATACGGAGAAAAACACTTAAGTTTTGAGTTAATCAAAGTTCAACAATTTAAATTGATTATTCTTTGAGCCCAAAATCTCTCACTATGATTTTTCTTCATCACGAATGTTGTCAAAAGTACAAAGAGCTGCATTTACCCAAGGGGGTGATAATATACCATCAATCAATATGAAACTAGCATTTTTTTCGGGGGACCGGTTCGCAGAATGTGAAAGACCCCGGTACCCACTCCTAATATTTGATGTTTCAATACTCCACTGCACGGTGACGTCACGCATCAATTTTGACAGGTACTGGTCCTGTTGTTTACAGTTTGAACTTAGTACTTTTTTCGAATCATTCTTAATTTCGTGAAAGTTTGCTGCGAGGAGAGGTCAAATCCACTGCAGATACCCACGGATCGTATTATTCTATCTTCCTACCGTGGAAAATCGTCACCATCAGCATGCTGCTGATAGAAATGCGAAGATGAAAAAATGATGGAAAAAACGACTAAGTCCGAAACGTAAACAACAGGACCAGCAGCTGTCAAATAAGTGAGGTTAGGCTCGTCATATGCAGCGCTCTATACTTTACATCATTTTTGTTGCTCCTTGCTTGTCAAAATGCATCCTTCACAACAATAACAACATTGTTTTTCTTCTGCAGCTCATTATTAACCGCAGCAGGACAGTTCTGGCGATTTATTTAAAAACTTTAATATCAAAGAAGTGGTATTCTTTTAGTTGAAGACACCGGTAAGTTTCATAGTATTTACTTAATTGCTTTCCTGGATTATGATGTTTTTATTTCAAAAACAACAGGATACAAACGAAATTTCTTCATTCGACACAAAAATGTAGGGCATTTTGAATCCGGCTTAACCATCCCATCGGCACCGTTTCTTGTCGTCCTGCATGTGTCGAATCACCGTAAGGAAGAAGATGGCTCAGTTACTGTTACCGAAGTAGAAATCTACGAGAAAATAATCAACCGGAAGATTGACCCTCAATCCGGAAGTCCTACGGATTCGACCCTATCGTTCAGTTTCATGGATCTATCAATGGATGGCTAGATTTCTTGAAGGTCTACAGATTTCATTCCAGTTGGTACTGATGGATGGTCGGTGATGGATAGTACGCTGATGATTTCTTGTTATGAGGTGTTAATTACAGACAAACCAAAACTCTACGTTTTCTGGGAGAACGTGGAGTGGTGTCAACAGCAAGCAACAACCGGCAAAATTATCGAGCACGAACACATTGGGTTCGTATGATTGTGGGCATCGTAGCCGTAGGCGTATTGTGCTATGGAGTGTGGGTTCGATTCCCGCAGACTTTTTAAGTCTATGGTGATACTCTGACACAATAAGCCAAATTTGGTTAAATGCAAGTTTTCTACAGCTTTTATTAAATAACTCAATATTGCGTAAAATCAATTCAAAAATGAGTATTTTCTTTTCAAATTGAACTTAAGGTAAACTGAAGGGTCCTTGAAAATTTATTTAAAATAAAGTAATTGGACTCAACTACGGAATTCCCAAGAAACAATTTTGGCCTTAAGAAAAGTTTCTCAGAGCTGTTTTATTAAACTATTAGTCGCTTTATCATTGACTTAGTGAAAATAAAACTATTATTCAAGCCTTATTCGCCCAGAAATGGAGAATCTATTCAACAATTACCATTTTATTAACGTTGGAATTGGCGAAATATTGTTGGCGAGGCTTTATCAAGATAATTGATGTAAAGCCAAATAAGTAAGTAAGTAAGTAAAGACATGCTTGTTTAACATTTATTCAACAGGATTGCATGACGTGTTATTTCTTAATTGTCGAAAAGTTGTTGATGCAATTATTACTTATGATCATGAGTACACAAAATAGAAGCCCTTGTTCAACATTCGCTCAACGGAAAAAACATGCTGAACACAGTTTGTTTTAGTGCTTTGTTCGACTTGAATGGGTATCATATTTATTTATAGAATTGGTTGTATAAACGTAGCAAAAGATGTTTCTTAGATGTTTCTTCAATATTTATTTGATAACGAAAATATAAAAAAATGTATCTATTTGTACACTTTATTACATATTGAAATCTGTGTATCTATAATTTGATGCATAATTTTTGAATTTCAATTGTTTAACCATTTTTGTGATGCCGGGACTCGAATTCAGGACCTTCCAATTTACAAGCGCTTCTCGACTGCTCCAAACAAAGTAACAAACATCTGCAGGTTTAAAGCAGTATTTAAAGATACAATAAGATAATCGAACAAGTTATCGTACATATGTTGTTTAAACATCGTCTAAGTCTTTTGCTTGCCTTCGGTGTATGTTGAACATTGTTTGTGAAAAGGTCTCAAAAGCAAGACTTATCAAAGCTATATTATAGTTTCACAATAGACAAATAATCTCGTTATGAAACATGTGGTTGAAATAATACTGTACAAAGGCTATTATTTTGAAAAACGGTGGCAATAGGTAATAAAGACTTCAACAACTTTTGTTCCACAATTTAGTTATTACTCGTTATACAACCCTGCTAGAAACACGCTGAACAAATATTTCTGGATGTTCGATGGATAACTGGTGGTTTAAAGTTGAATAAACATTTTAGAGTCTACTTATAATGTTACTACTGTTGAACGGCCGAGGTAACATCATTGAATAAACATGCACTATATAACGTTAATAATGGTTGTTATTGAATAGATTCTCCATTTCTGAGCGAATAACGCTTGAATAATAATTTCTTTTTAATTATTAAACAACTAATAAAACAGCTTTGAGACACCTTTATCAAGGCAAAAACTGTTTGTTAGGAAGTTGGTTTTTAATTGTATGTTAAAGAGCTTTCAGAATTCGCGCAATGACTTGTAGTTGGTTAAAACGTTGAGTTCAAAGCATGTTCAAGCAAACATGTTTAAATTCACTGTAGTTCTGCACTATTGTTGAAAATTGATGAAACCAGTGTTGTTAAAGCTTGTTAACTTTATGTCATGTATGGAACAACAGAATCTGAATCCGTAGAAACAGCTCGTCTTCTACTATCAAAGAGATACTATTAGACAACCAAACTAAGTTATCGACCAACGTTGTATCAACTTTGGTTCAACGAGCTTCTTAAATAACATGAAAGTGAGGAACAAAAGCGATGTTCAGAATTTATGCAACATTTGATCATCACTTTATACAGCATATAATTTTGTTCAACAGCCACAGCTGTTGTTAAGCACTAGTTTAGAAGACATGTTTATTAACCGCCCAAAATTGTTTCTTGGGTTGCTTGGGTTCAAATAGATAAGTTGCATTATTACAGCGAATACTGCAAATATTTTGAAATTTCGAATGTCTGGGGTATGTTTTCCTGAAGCCATTAAAAAACACTTGGTTCAGTCTGTCTGAATACCGACCATATGGTATGCATCAATTAAACGAAGTAAATTATTCCTAACTAGTGTGTACTTTATAACACCGGTTTATGGACACAAACAGACAATGATATGTTTTTTAAAATTTAATCTTTTTGCTGTTTAATCTTTTGGAGTGTTTAGTGAGTAGAGATTATATGAGATGAATTCACAATAAAAAGTAGGGTGCTCATATCACCCCATCGATGAAAAATCAGCTCGAAAAATGACAAGTTCAATCATTTTTCATTCGTGAAATTTATAAGGTAACGGAAGTCATGCGGATCTAGTGTACTGATCTGAAATTAAAAATAGTTTTAAGAATTAATTTTTCATCTTTTCATTTGAATAAGGTCGCAACAAGAACAGCCTTACTCATTACCTATTTTTAATATGAGCCATTCGCAAGCTTTTAGAACATTTACAACACTTCAAGTGAGTAAAATTACTCACGAGCGAGTTAGTGTTAGTCAAAAACTCACTCACGAGTATGAGTTGTACAGCTTGAACTCACGCCTGAGTATACTCACGCGAGAGTTCAAGCTGTACAACTCAAACTCGCGAGTGAGTTTGCAGTTTTCGGTGAGTACTCACGAGTTTCCCAACACTGGTTACAATACGCGATTCCATACTTATGGTAGGTAGTATACATGCTTATGCTACTCAAACAACCAGGAGCAGGTTGGACAAACGGACAATTTAAAGTCAATTTGCATCAAACACAACTTTAAAATTCTCAAGAGCAAAAATCTGAAGAACTAGACAACCAATAACCCTGAAAATTTAATCCGATGGTCATCTCTAGCGAGTGACAAATCTATCAAGTTTGCAGCTTTAACGGATATCTGGTTCTCCAGACTTGAGCTCTTAACCCTCTGTCTGTTTTTTAGGGTCGATATGACCCCAGAGAACTTTGAAGGGCTGTAACTTTTTTGTTAGTGAATCGATTTGTAAGTTATTTTCACACATTGGTGTGTATCCACAAGTTGTTTTTTCGCACATGATTTTTTCTCAAATATCTTGTAAAATAGTTTTCTAAAATTATAAAATTGGAGAGATCAGAAAATAATATTGTCTGTGATAGCTCCATCATGCTGTGGAATTCTCAACTAACCAATGTGCAACACAATAGTCCTATTCCTGTTGCAGATCTTAACCGACGATAATGTAGTTTTATGTTAACCTGTTTTTGAGCTATAGGCGTCCAAAGTTTCCAAATTCTCGCATAACTTCTGATCTCGCCCTAAAAGCCATTGGTAACCATGTGTGTAGCTCGTTGTTTCTGAGAATTTGAAAGGATTTTCATGTTATTTAACAACGCTATGGGAAAGAAAGGATCTTATTCTTTCTTTTGCTCAGAAACAACGATCCACACATGTGGCTACCAATGGCTTTTAGGGCGTTATCTCAGAGTATGCGAGAATTTCACGTTTTTTTTCCTCTTTTGACTATAACCCCTCCCCGCAAAGACCCCCTCTTTCGAATTTTATTACATTTTTAAGTAAAACTGAAATTAATGTTATTTTCAAAACAACAGAAAAATCGAAAATTGATTGAAATTCCATGAAGTCATTACGATTCGAGTTTGGGGTCAATTTTATTCCCCGCACAAACAGAGGGTTAAAAACTTGAGGTGTGGCCTCGATTCATCTTCACATTAAATGGGGGAACGAAAATTCTAAATCGAACTTAAATACGTTCCAAAAAATACGTTGGAAACCCCTGCCGATGGTTCATTCATTTTCCCTCACACGACAACGAAAAGGGGACCGTCGTCAGTTCAGTATCGGGCCGTCGTCGTAGCTGGTTGTTGTTTGGTCGTTTACGCGCTTACGTCTATCGGTTGAGTTTTCGCGTGTTTTCCTTTAGTGCATGTTATTTTTTGTGTCTATTCGATTGCCACTTTCTTCTGAGTGCCAATTTCGATTGCGTACACATTCTTCCGTTATCGTCGCGCTGAATTTCATGTGTTTTTCGAAGGAGTCATTCCGAATGTGATCCCGAGTTTACACTCTGTTGCTACGTTGCAAAATCCTGGTGATCTGATCATGGAGGAGCTCCCTTCAGCAAGACATTGAGATGACAAAATGCTCTGTCTCTCCAGTGCCCGGAGTGAAGTCACGAAGTGAAGTGGTAGTGGTTATCTGTTTGTGAGCATAGCATGTTGTTTATGTGCTAAAATAACCTCCAGGATTGGAAGGAGTGTCGAGTATGAAATACCTGCCTACTACTTATCAATACGCAACCAGTCAGTGAAGAAGCCAAGTATTGATCATTC
Organism: Aedes aegypti; assembly: GCF_002204515.2. Classification (NCBI taxonomy): domain Eukaryota; kingdom Metazoa; phylum Arthropoda; class Insecta; order Diptera; family Culicidae; genus Aedes; species Aedes aegypti. The sequence goes on from NC_035109.1 coordinate 172,684,568, forward strand.
GAAGAAAAAAGTCAACAAAACTGACAGAATATTACGGTGCAGTGCGTGACTGTGACACACATTAATTGTGGTACCTACCCATTTTTGTGGGGGAAGAAACGCACGTTTGAATGTGCGTTTTGATAGAAAGTGAAGTGATAGCTGCTAGCAGTGCTGGAAAAGTTCGCATCACGAAGCAGCTCACGAGTGTATACCAACGCATAACAAACATCACAGACTCGGGATCTGGCTAGGTGTGAGTAAGCCCGCACCCGTCTGCTCGGGAGAACATGTCAAAAGAAGTAGCAACAAGCTCGCGAGCGTTTACTCGCGAGTAACCGAGCAAGGTGTGATTTATTATGGTTTTGACAGACAAATTAATTGTATAACCATCATATCGACAGTAAACTACTCGTTTGTAGTCAAAAGCCCTTGAAAACCATAAATCTCGGAGGGTAAGCAGCTTTTTTCCCAAAAGCACAATATGACTCTGAGTAGATCCGAACACGTTCGCGAATCACTTTTAGCTTCAGTTACTCGGGAGTCGACAGATGCGAGTAAGCCAGCGCTCTGACGCTCGGGAGCGTTTGGTTTTGTTTTTGTTCCAGTTCAGATGAAGCGTTCGCCACTTTCCATCACTGGTTACAGCTGGGTTGTGGACTAGGGCGGTTCTTTGATTCAAATAAAGTTCTCTGTGGTTTTCAGTACGAATGATTATTCGGATTACCTTAATGTTTTTCAAATATGGCTCGGGCCACAAAATATGTAAACAATAATTTCAACGACTTCTATTGGCATTTATAGGCCAGCTGTTAAGGTGAAACATCTCGGAACACAAAGATGTCCATCACAATGGCCGACTTGTACCCCTTTTCACGTTTTCAAAGGCACTAAACTAGAGAAACAGTAGGCAAACGAATCTTATCTTATTTTAAGCTTTCTGCTAGTGCACAAAGCTAACATAAAAAGTGCACTGTTGTTAGATGCTTTCTCCACAAGATTGACGTTTAGTGCAATCTTGTAAGTTGGATTCAAAACTGTTTCACCTTAACAAAAATAACATAAACAATTTTATCAAAGCACTACGAAGTTATAAATGAAATGGTGTTTTGAGCCGTCTTGAACTGATCTGTTCTAATATTGATAAAGTGTTTAATAAGAGTTTTGGATGGTAAAAGCTTAAAACAATCATAGAAATAAGTAACTTTTTAAGTCTTCTATTATGAAATAGTGGTCACGACAAACTTCACCAGGCTGTTGTAAAACGTCACTAAATTCCCCATACAAAATGAAACCTTAGTCTTCCCACGATTTCCCGATTATTTCGGAGACTTTCCCGCCTCGCACGAACACGTCGCATCCCTTGTCGAGTGCAACAAAGAAAAACTTACGTAAATCTGTTGATCCGTTCTCAAACCATTTGGTGCCATACAAAAACCACTCCATTTTTATTTATTGGGGATTTTTCCCAGCAATAGACTCACACCTGAAAAAATTTATCCCACCAGAATATTTCTCCCACCGGCGCCATCCAATATATTTTTCCATATATTGGATGGCGCCGTAGCTAACAAAATCAACATATAACGCACACTGTTGGATAGTGCATTGAATGCAAGGTCCGAGCTTCTGCTAAACTGCCATATAAAGTAACGTGTGAGTATGTATTTCCTTACGTTGAAAATTTGCTCGTCAACAAAATGAACAATACATAGGGTCGGTGTTCCCTTAGTAGACAGTCCCCTATAGTCGCACTAGTGGCTTTTTACGGCCGTTTTACTATGAATCGTTTCAAAATATTTTTTGACATGACGGGCAGGAGCTATTTATCTAAGTACCATTGATACACAGCTTGATTTTGTTCAAAAAATTATCGAAATAATTAGTTGTGCTTTAAATTTAAGCTCCTTTGCGCCTATAGTAAACCTATTGTTCCTATAGTAGCACTACTGAGAGAAACTTATTTTTATTTTTCAAAATAATTGATGAATTAAGAACTTTTTTGACATCGAACGATAGCTTTTGATTCACCTTTTAAAGAAAAAATATAAAAGTTGTGTAAAAATACGGTTTTGCTACTATAGAAACAGAAATTATAAATAGTGCTACTATAGGCACATGTGTTCCTATAGTGGCACAAGCGATAATAAATACAAACCTGATTTTTCGTAGTTCTAATATTTTTCCCACAAAGCCATGATAAAAATCTTTCAGATAATGGAAAAATAATGACGATAGCGTTATTATTCGATTTTATACGAATATTTGTTCTTAGCTATGCGACTATTGGTACATCGACCCTAGATAGATAATTATAGGGTCCATTTAGTTTGACGTAAACATGACCGCACTAGATTTCCAAAACAAAACAATGAAAATACCTTCTAATACACATTAGTGTAAGGAGACCACTACAAATTGATGAAATGTGCAAAATAAGAGATAAACTATTATGATATCAAAATTCAACTGAAATATGGGAAACGGCCGTAAACAGCCTCTGTCTTTTTTGAGACGTAATGTCAAGAACAGTGCTGGGAATGGTAATAGTAGTAGGCTTGAATTTTCGCGAAAATCACGTGGCTCTTCCAGTACAGTAATTCAAAAACGTGAATCTCATCAAGTAGCCTATGTTGGGTGCACGAATTTTCTAAATCATGAGTGTCATTGAAGGCTCTAAATGCGGGAAATACAGCGGGAAATAGAACATTTTTTTACAGTAGTTTTGGGTTGCCGTTAGCAACGGGTGTTTTGCTATTTTCAAGGCATTTTGCCTACAGCAGCGATGGGCGTGAGTTTCACTGGCTTCGCTGACTGTGATTGGCTTTGCTTGGCTACTGTAGAGTGAATTTCAGATTTTTTCCCAACCCTGGTCAAGAATTTATTCTTTACGTTAATACACAATTGCGATTTAATACTAGAACCGGTCCTTATTCTGAACCTAACTCTTTGCCTTTATTTCGTCTTTGGGAAAAGTGAATAATACTGTTCGACAAAAAAAAAATTTTGGCTGGATCAGGGACGCGGATATATGGGTCTTGAAGTGCAAGAAAAGTGTAGAAAGAGGCCGTTTTCAAATGATTTGCAGCACCCCTGGATTAGTTTTTGACAAAGTTTGAAAATTTTGCATTTTTCATCAAAAAAAGCGTAATAAGTAAAATATCAATATATTTTCAAATTCAATTATTCAACCATTGAATTAGTCAAATCAATATTTTTTAGCCCTAGATCGCTTCAGGGAAACGTGCACCATTTCAGAAGAATATTGGCATCATTTTTATATATGAATTTGGAATGTTAACGATCATTAAACAAGCATATGAGGATGTGCACCATATAAATACTACTTATTTTTCTATTCCACACATCTGGTTCATTATATAATAATTATTATAGGTTCAAGAAGACGCTTGATTAGGATTTAATTTTTTGTTCCATTTTATAAAGCAATGAGCAATGCAATCCAGTAACATTTGAGAGTTCAACAAGGATACGACTACGGAAAATTGATGTGTCTGTGATGTGATGTGATGTGAATATATGGGCTGGTTGGTCTAATAAACTTTCAGCAGAAATACAAAATTTATATAGGTTGGACACTGACATGTAAGTGGTCTTACATGCGCTAGTCGGTTTATCAGGAGACGATGTCTGTAAAAAAATGTGATAACTTTTTTATTTGCAACTAGTGGTCCCGGCAAACTTCGTCTTGCCATCAAGTAGGCTGTTGAAAAACGCTGTGGTTCGTCCCATACAAAATGACAGTTCCATTCACTCTCGTTTTTCCGACTTTCCCGGTGAATAACCTGGGATTTTTATACACACAAACACGTCGGAACCCGTGACAAACAAAACGGAGAAAGAATCATTCAGATCCGCTGACCCGTTCGTAAGTCATTTCGTGACATACAAACACCATTCCATTTTTATTTATATAGATTTCTAAATATTTCGATAGGTACTCATTAATAATTGTTTACTTATCGTGACATTCATTTTCCTCGGAATATCCCTAGGAAAATTACAGAATAACATAAAATAGCAACAAATAATTTAGTAATCATCATTATCACATTTTTTTGCGAAAGCCGCTCAGGCAGGCATGAGCTCTTTTTGATTCAGTCTGTGCACAATACTAATCATTTGTGAAAATTGATTTAGTGGTAACATGCCTGCTTCTTACTTGTAAGATGAAACAATTTCTGGTTAAACCATTTCCGATATTTTTTTATTTTTCGGATCTAAATTTCACATGTTTTTTGGCAATTTTAACCAAACTTTCAGTTTTGAGATTTGGAATGAATTTCACAAATAATTGCGATATATTCAAAATGAGTAAAATACTAGTTTTTCTATGTCTTCTTGTTTAAAGAAAGAAAAATAGAAATTACGTGAAGTTTCGCAAAATTGTTTATCACAAATGTATGGATAAATTGTTTCTTCACTTAATTGAAAAGCATTTTTACTCGTTTCGAGGATATGGGAATGGGGGCTCATAAATGGACACGTTTGTCCTTATATGGGAGACGAGTTTAAAATTAACCTTAATGGTCGACTTCTTTATGTTTCCAATATGCTTACAACTAAACCCATTTGAAGAAAACATCCCATTGAACAAGAAACTAACGCTCCATTTGAAAGTTTGATTAAAATTGCCGAAAAATATGTAAAATGTAGAACCAACAAAAAAATCGGAAATGATTTAACCAGAAATTGTATCATCTTACAAGTAAGAAGTGGGCATGTTACCACTAAATCAGTTTTCACAAATGATTAGTATTGTGCACAAACTGAATCAAAAAGATCTCATGCTTGCCTGAGTGGCTGTCAAATGTTGTCACAAAAAAATGTGGAAATGTTGATTACTGAATTATTGGTTGCTATTTTACGTTAGTCTGTAATTTCTAGGGATATTCTGATAACAAATGGACCTCACAATAGGTAATCTATTCTTAATGAGTACCTTTAAAAATCTTTGGAAATCGCAAATAACATTATTATGACATTTTTCACAGACTTCGCCATCGGCTCCTGATAAACCGACTAGCTCATGTAAGACCACTTACATGTCAGTGTCCAACCTAATTTTGTATTACTGCCAAGAGTTTATTAGACCAACCAGCTCATATAAACATAACAGACACATCAATTTTCCGTATTCGTATCCTTGTTGAAATCAAATGTTACTGGATTGCATTGCTCATTGCATTATAAAATGGAGCAAAAAATTAAATCCTAATCAAGCGTCTTCTTGAACCTATAATAATTATTATATAATGAACCAGATGTGTGGAATAGAAAAATAAGTAGTATTTATATGGTGCACATCCTCATATGCTTGTTTAATGATCGTTAACATTCCAAATTCATATATAAAAATGATACCAATATTCTTCTGAAATGGTGCACGTTTCCCTGAAGCGATCTAGGGCTAAAAAATATTGATTTGACTAATTCAATGGTTGAATAATTGAATTTGAAAATATATTGATATTTTGCTTATTACGCTTTTTTTATGAAAAATGCAAAATTTTCAAACTTTGTCAAAAAATAATCCAGAGGTGCTCCAAATCATTTGAAAACGGCCTCTTTCTACACTTTTCTTGCACTTCAAGACCCATATAACCGCGTCCCTGATCCAGCCAAAAATTTTTTTTTGTCGAACAATGTAAGTGTAAATAGAATTGTCATAAGCAATTTGCATGTAACTCCATACCATAATGGGTTCCAACAGCGCCCTTAAAAGGGCACTGTAAAACACAATTGCGTAAAGAGAGCATATAGCTCATTACCAGGTAAAGAATAACAGAATGTCCTGAAGATTCATGCTTTTGAAATCAGTTTTACTTAATAAGTGTTTACTAAGTAGTTTTGCTGTGGGCTTCGTAGCCGTGCGGTTAGTGTCACCGAGGCATTTAGCCGCATCGTGCTAAGGAGTGTGGGTTCGATTCCCGCCTCAGGCCGAAAACTTTTCGAGAGGAATGTTTTCTGACTGTGCCACTGGGCGTTGCATGCTAGTCCGTTGTCTAGTGTAGTGCTTCCTTCAAAGGGCAAATAGCCCACTGTAAGCATTAACGTGTAGTGTCTTTTTAAGTAGGGAAAGTGTACCAGTTATGGCCATAGTGGTTCCCCATTTGGTCATATGTGTAATTTTGATAACTTTCACATTTTAAATCTTTTTGAATGTTTTAACATCAAGATATATCTTAAATCTAACTACAACAACAAACAAAAATTATCAAAATTTGAAGACATTAAAGAAATCACGTATGGCGAATTAGGGAACCACTGTGTCCATAACTGGTACACCTACCCTAATTGAAAACGCAGTTGCGCAAAAACCGGACAGTTACATATCAGATGATACGAAGTTTCATAATTGGAATCACAACTATCAAACACAAATGAGTCAGCATGTAGAATATTTGTCATGTGTTAGATGTGTCGGCAGTGGCCTGTCAACGACTGCAACTCTGCTTTGACAAATTTGTTAAAAATTCTTCACCCTTGGAGATGGCTTAGCAATGTACAATTTTGTTTGACGACACAACTCCAAACTATCCCAGTTTTGCTTGTGCTGCGTTGCTGCCCAATAATTGATCTGAGGCTTCACCCAGCACATTGAAGCTTCATCCAGCGATAGATGAATGGCCAGGTACCCATACAATGTTTACAGAGTTGACTGAATTCCGTTCCTCAATTTGAGTTTGACATGCGATAACAAGCTTCGACCTTGAGTTAGCCAACGCATGAGCATCTATAGCTTCTGATTACTGAACAGAAGTATATGACTTTACCCATTACGCGCTGTTGAAGTGTTGATTGCGCATAAAAGCAAGTACTTCCGCCTGAAAAACGGTGCAGTGTGTACCATGTGAGTAAAACTTATTGAGCCTTAGCTCACGAGAATGTACACCTGCACCAGTTCTACCTTCAAGAAGGGAGCCACCAGTTTAACATGCTATATTGTTTCATATACTTCTTTCCAAATAGTCAGACGTCCACTCTGCCTGTGAATCGAATTATGTGGTAAATGTCGGGTAAGGAAAATTACAAGCAATTGTGAGGTCATTTGGAGCAAGCACAATTTTGTCCCAATTCACCAAAAGTGGAAACAACGAAGTGTGTGTTGATCTACGATTCACCGGATTTATCTCCAGTAGATCCAGTACCCATAAACGGTAAGAGCAAGAAAGTGCTACTTGTTTAAGATGAATGTGTAGTGGCACAACGTGGAAAAGAGCCTCGAGCGCTGCCGTGGGAGTCGTAGAGAACGCAACAGGCATCGGCATCAAGCAAATCCTTTGGAGATGACCCAATTTTGATTGGATTGTTCTCACTTCGCCCTTTTGCACAAGTCATCTGCCAATATTGGCCGAAAAACTGTCGTGTAAATCCATTTGATATACTTGGGTTTGAGGCCCCAAGTTTTACCAAAGGTTCGCCGCCATTGACCGAAGGCCATGCAAGTTTTTTTGACTCCGAAATCAATGTGAGGTGTCCAAGAAAGTTTGGAATCTAGAACGACTCCGGCATACTTTACCTGATTAGTTACATTAATCTCAGTGCCAAAATGACGTAAAGTCCGTATTCCATCGCGGTTTCGTCTTTCCGTAAAAAGAACAATAGAGCACTTTGCATCAGGTCGAATAGGGTGCTTATGCACATACCAACTATCAAAGCTAAATAGTTGTCGGAAAATCCATAAGTTGGAAAACCGCTGTTATTGAGTTGTCTCAATAGCGTATCTGCTACAAGATTCCACAAAAGTGGTGGTGATAAGATTCTTTTTTGGGGGCTCACTCAATTTTCGAATCGCAGCTTGACGCGAGAAGAGATGTCGGTTTTTGAGCATTTGATAAATCCAATTGGTAATCATTGTAGGTAGCTCACGCTACCTAGGAAGGACACGCTATCAATAGCACCCTCAATATCCAAGAAAACACCCAAGCAGGATTGCTTCTGAGCGAATGCTCTCTGGATATCGTATACAACTTTGTGTAAAAGATTCACAATGAACATGCCTCTTCATGTCATTGCCAAATAAACGTCACGGATGTGATGATCGATAATGTGTTCCAGACATTTCAGAAGAAAAGAGGTCAGACTGGTTGGTCTAAAACTCTTAGCTTCGTCATACGACGCACGTCCTCCTTCGGGATAAACTTCACAGTAATATCACGTTAGGATGCGGAAATTTACCTAGTAGTAAAACTGCTTGCAATCAGCTTTTCAAAACATGTATGATAAGCTCAACTCCCTTCTGGAGCAGAACAGGAGAAACCACATCTGTTTTTGAAGATTTGGAAGGAGCAACGCTATTCTGTGTTCATTGAATTAATTCAGTAGTTACGATACTGAGAGCTGAAGCTAGAGACTGGTAACTGCATGGAAAGACATTTGGTTCATCCATAGATGCTATGTCCATACATCCGTGGAAGTGTGTATTGAATAAACAATCTAAAACTTCTTCATCAGAAATAGTGACTTTTGCCATTAGGTAAGCGAATTTCGTTCACTTAGAAATCCTTAGATTTAGCAAGCGTTTTGTTCAGCCGACTGACTTTACTCAAACTGGAAACATTTGTCGACTTGAACGACTTCACATACCGCAGAGGAAATGCTTCTTCAGAAGCTTCCATAACGTAGGATGTTGTAGTATGATCGGCATCATCCAACTAATTTGAATTTCAATGGAAGGAGACTATCCATGAAATTTGGTCGTAACCAATGCAATATAGAGTTCCCAGTTTTTTGACCGTGGATGCCTTAAACGCAAAGGCTGAGAAATGTTCAAAGAAGATGTAGCGATGATCAGATAATGATTCCTCATCTGATACATGCATATTCGTCAACTCGTGATTGATTCTGTTCGAGCAGAGCGTTATGTCTAACACTTCTCTAGTAGATATCATTAAGGTTGAGCGATTGGCTATATTAAGTAATCCAAGATCTGTACTACTTAAGTATTCGATCATACTGGAGTTTCTCAAATTGATATCTGAGCTGCTCCAGCTGATATGATGAGTATTAGCATCACTGCCCACAATCAGCATCAGAAGGCCTTATGTAAGGCAGTGTTCGACAAATCGTTTAAAATCATCCTTTGGGGATGTTTCCTCGTGTGTTAAATAAACCGAACAATAGACGTATTTCCTATTTAGGTCACCAACAGAATCATCATTAGTGACAGCACATATGTCTGTTGCTGTTAGCTCATAAATTAGTGTAGTAACGTTTGCTTTATTAACGAGCACGCATACACGAGGCATGACACGCGAGTTTGCAGATAGCAAAAACTGGGTCCACAAGGTTACCTAGATGAAGATGAACTAGCGCCACTTAGGCTGTACCGTTTTGTATGAGTCTGCAAAGATTGATCGTTGCTGTTCTTTTATGCTGAAGATTTTTGTGATCCATTCTAACCGTAGCCACCACACGAATTAGGTAGGATTAAGCTTTTTGCAATCTCCGTACGAAAAAGACCAGCAACGAAACCACCAGATAAAAGTCACTAAAAACGAAAACGCACATAATACACTGTGTAAAACGCATAACGCGAATATGCGTAATAATTTAAACTAAATAACAACATATTCATAATCCCACCCTTATTCAGCCTCAGGCTTGAGACTGAAGAAGGGCAGTCGATTGTCTCGGAGAAACACAAGGTCGTCTGAACCATTGCTCCGGCTAGCACAGGAAGGACACAATACTGTGGAGGGGCGGCTTGGTACTCCAAGGGCACCGTTAGCGGTTAGGTTTCATCTAGACTCCCCTAACTATTCATTTCTAGGCACGGTAAGCATGAAGCCGCATCACACATCACACTATGATAATTATTCTTCGAGATGATTAATTCCCGACGTCTTAATCAGACTGGACACGCTAAGCCTGCTCCACGCAACGCATGTGTTAAAACTACACAGAATGAGGCAACCAATGCAGGACTGGTTGGCTGAGTGAAAATTCTGTGTAAGTCGCACTAATGCTGTGTGTCGCCGATGTGTTGGCCTTCGGCTGTGCGGGGATCGATGGAAACGGAACTGTCGGAATCATCTCCCGCGTGGCAGCAAACAGTTGGTCGTTGCTAAGATGGGGAAATTTCTGGGATTTTTTCTAGCGAAAAGCCGGAGGATTGTCGCAAATGTGGAAGTTTTCCCCATTTGTTTCCGTTTCGGCTATTCGAATGAAATAATCTCTGAAAACTTGAAAATTTGAATGTTTTTTTTTAATGTTTTCAGAAGCAAAACGAAAATGGAAGCGAATTCCGCATTCCAAGCGTTTCTCCTCTGTGCGCATTTCACTCATTCGGTTTGTTTACCACCGTTTGCACAAAACTGTGTACAGCCCCCTCCTTTGCACAGAATCTGTGCTGCATGAAGAGAGGCTGATTTTATGTACTCGGCACTCATTTTTGAACGTGGCAAGTTTAGCGTAGAGCCTCTTTAATAATATCTGAGCTGTCCCAGATGATGTGATAAGCATTACACTCAGGAAAATGGACTATCGAAAGACATAAGAACCCCTTATGAAAATTCGCCACAAGGAAATCGGGTTGAAATTCATAAATTTGTCTTATGAAACCAAAATTTGAAAACAAAAATTGTTCTCGCGGCAACCTGGAATCGAACCAAGAACCTTGCGATCGATAGTCCCGTGCGTATACCACGCGCTTATCGACGCCTTTAGCGCTCGCATTGCAATAATCGTTCCCCCTTTCGTAAGGCAAAATATATGAATTTCGATAGTCCCGTTCGCTGCGTGTATGTAAAGATCTTAGATTGCCCAAGTATCAAACGCTACTACAAGCCTAACAAAGTTTTTCATGTTAGATAGGACATTTATTTTACAGCGCCTAACTAAAAGACGCAATTATCTGGACAAGATCGAATAACCGAGACCTGCGGAAGCACTGTAGTAATTTCAGAACCACCCTAGGACAACGCCTAGCTCGCGGTCATCGCGTAGTTTTCCATCGCCTCAGCTGTATCACTGAGTCGGCTTTGTTTCCTGGCTTTCTCCACTGACTGTTGCTGCGTCTCTCGTCGACTGGACAGCGGCACACGGTTTATTTTCCTCGAAAAAGTGTTCGGTTTAAAACAGCGTTAAGTTTTCAGAAAACCATCATCAACACCATCAATCCACGACGGTAGCCGGGAAAGGAAAGATAGAAAACAGAAACGCCCGCAATCTACACAACGAATACGCAAAGTGACTTCCCTAGAAGAGAGTACTCAAGAGTGTTGTGCTGTCGCAGTGGAAATTTCGCAAACATCGACCAAAAACAAAACAGCGTGTTGGGTAAACAAGGTTTTGGTCTTCTGGGTGTATTCAAATTCGAAACCATTCACGCCTGAGTCATTAGCGATTTGTTTCGCCACACTAGCCGAGTATTCTTTCATTACGGATTCGGATTCGCTCACGAATACATCGGCACGTGGTTTGGTGAAGTGAAATGTTGTTTTTTCGGTGAATCGAAAGGGGAAATTAATACGACGGTATAATTGTTAGACCGAAGCCAAAATAAAACGGAAAACCGGCAGCGCGAAGTGAAGTCAAGTGAAAGGAGGAAACGGCAGTTGTGGTTAATCCTATTAAATTTTTGCTTTGGTGTAAACAAAGTACAAAAGCTGAACGGTGAAGAAGATATGAAGTTTGTTGTTGCTGATAAAAGTGTACCACCCGCATATTTGTGACCAACGTACACCAAACCAATCCAGTCGGTTCCGTGAAGTGTGTGAGTGAGCTTGTTAACTGGATTATTACTCCTCGGCTGGGCGTTCGGTTCGCGAATCGTTCTCTATTGGAGTGCGGTGTTTACATAGATAGAGTTGCTGTGCATCGCTCATGTGGTGCATGTTGCTGTTACTGCATTCGCCGCCGCACGAGGTCGACAAGTAAATAATGCACCATCAAGCCCTCGATCGCAGCCGCTGATTAAACATATGTAAGATGAAAGAATTTGCTACATTAATAAAATAGTTTGACTTGTCCCATACCGCGAACACGCACAATATCGTTCCATCATCGTTCGAGCTTACTAATGAGCTTTAGATTTCGATAATGTTAAATTATATATCATAAATTTAATTGCAGTAATAATTTATAGATATTCTTCTGTCAAACTCGAAGTTGTATACTAAGTAACCTCTTGATATGGTACTGCTTGTGGTTCCAAGATTCATTGCTCTTGACGACACCAGACATCGAAAGTCACGTGTGATGATAAGAGTTGATAAGAATCATTGTTGAATGCACATCTAGACAAGGTACTTCGAAATAGCATTTGAGTATGCTTTTGATTCGACAATGTGATTCTACCAAAATATATTAGGATTTATTTTTAACAAAACGACAAAGATTTCTTTAGGAATTCATTCTAGGATTCTCTTATTGATTTCATTTTAAATATTCTACCAATTCTACCAATTCTCGCATAATCTGTGATAACGCCCTAAATGCCATTGGTAAACACGGTTGTAGCTCGTTGTTTCTGAGCAAATGAATGTATAAACATCCAAAACAATACCACTGGCAGGTAGATAATGATCCTTTCTTCACCATAGTGTTGTTGAAAAACGTATAAATCCATTCAAATCCTCGGAAACAACAAGCTACACACATGGCTACCAATGGCTTTTAGGGCGAGATCATAAGTTATTCGAGAATTGTTCTTTCAAAAATCCCAAGCTAGCCCTCAACGACTTTTTTCAGTAAGGGATGGTACACAAATTATGTCACGTTAAATTTCGACTTTTTCGACCCCCTCCCCCCTTTGTCACGTTTTTTGTATGAGTCCTCTGAAAATTTTGTAAGGCTTGTCACGCTTGGATTTACCCCCCCCCCCCCCTTGGAGCGTGACGTAATTTGTGCATGACCCCTAAGTAGACCTGATCAAAAGTATTGTAATTAACAAGCTTACGTTAAATGAATGAATATACCGAGTACCCCCGTTGGTTTGACCACATTAAATCTGAACATTTTTTAATTTGTACCCCGCTAATTTGCACATCGTTCAGATTAAAAATGGTTCAAACGTCATTTAGCTCATGGAACGGAGTAAAATGGAATGGAACGCTATGGAACGAAATGCAGAATCAAAACAAAATAGTGAAACAGGTAACCAGAAATACGTTTCTAGGGTGACTAGATGTTCAAATTAAAAATGAACCCCGATGGTTTGCATGAGGTACCGTTCAACTTAACGGGGGTGTACAGTATTACAAATTACTTTTCAACCATTTATTCTTCAATGGATGTTCCTTAGATTTTCTCCAAGATTTTTGTTAAAGAATCCCTAAATAATGCAGCAGTTAATTTTTCAAGAGGCATCCTAAAATAATCTTTGATTAAACTTCTTAAGAAACACCTCATTATGTTAACTCCTTCAGAAAAGAACTTTCACCAAGATCTCTGAAGCATATTCTAGACATTTGATGAAATTTAATAGGATTTTCCATAATAATTGAAATTACTGGAGAAAAAACTGAAACACTGGATAATTCAGCATTGTTTTTTTCATAAGGGCCTATCTACTTTCAACGATTTCTCTTCATCGTTACTCTCTTTGCGTTATTGCAGAAAACTGATTATCTTTTCGTAACATATTTTTGTACTGTAGGATGAAGAATCACAACATCTTGCTTTATTGACAAGAAATATTACAGATTTATCTAATTTAGCGAAGTCATTAGCGAAAGAGAGGATCGATGAAGAGAAATCGCTCATGTCAGTTAGTTAATTTATCTCTATTATCTGGATAGGATTATCTTTGCCAAACACTGAAAATGTCGGGCGGAATTCCTCGAGAATGGTGCATATGTCAAACAGATGAAATACTGGAAATAATGCTGTAGCATTTCTTGACGGAAACCAATTACATTTTTAATGAACTTAGCGACAATTTACTGCAGAAATCATATAAAAAATCTCTGAACCTTTTTGCTACTTCGAAATGGAATGTTATTATCTGAAGAAATTTCTGGATCGATTCCTGGGAGCAGGAAATGAATTCGGAGAAAATTGAGAGTATCGCTATCAAATGTTCGAGGATTTTTTGTCATACCAGTAAAATAAAACACCTACTTCCAACGGTAAATGCAGAAGAAAAATTTACTTTACTATCGTTTTCTCTTTGAGGCTTTTGTTCGCAAGTGTTATTTATCAAGCTTGTTACAACTTGCGAAACTTTGCCGATCATAAACCGATACAAATGTGATGTTTTTCTTCGCTTGCTTTGATCGTATTTCTAAATCAAATCAAAGCGAATTCTGCAATGCCTTCCTGAGAGATTTCATGGCGAATAGATTTAAGAAAGTCTTGAAGAAATTACACGATGAATTGGTGGATAAATCAACTGTACTTGAAGTTGTTTGAGTAAACTGCAAAAAAACCTTTGTGGTTTTCATGTAAGATTTTTTTAAGGATCTTTCGGAATAGAGAACTGGAGAAATCGGTGGAAAGCTACAGAGAGAACCCTTTGAGGAAACCTGGCTGGAGCAATTATTAAGAAAAAGTTCTTCTTCTAGGATGAAATTGCAGTAGAATCAGTGGGCAAGTCGCTAAGGAATATATTTCGTGAATATTTGCATACAATTTCATCTCGATGACTGAAGAGATTTTCATGTTATTCTTTCAGAATTGTCTCACGATTTTGCATTGCAGTTGTTCCAGCGGTATTTTAGAAATTTTCCAAAAATAAACTTGTTCATAAGGTTTTTTTCAGGTACATTTTCAATCATCAACTATGAAACGTTGATGTTAATATCAGTGAAATTTCTTGCAACAAGAAAAAAACCTTCAATGCTTAGCAGTCTTTTTTCATTTCATTTATCCAATAATTTGTTCAAACAAATCTTCCTACTAATAACGGTAAGTTTCCAAGTACTTACCTTTCTAACTCCGTCGATGATAACAATTTTTTTCTCTCACACCGGGGACCGAGGATCCCAAACATAGTCATTTCTAGTTTCAATGATATAATGCTGACTTCGATTGCAAGGGAAGTTAAGGCGTCGATCCCGAGATGCGCTAGCCAAGGGTTGAAAATCTCATTTTTAAGAATCTGTGTCAGTTTTGAATATTGGCAATCTGGTTCTGAAGATATTCCGAAATTCCTTGGGGTATCGATGCGTAGTCATCTTCTTCTTCTTTCTGGCGTTACGTCCCAACTGGGACAAAGCCTGCTTCTCAGATTAGTGTTCTTATGAGCACTTCCACAGTTATTAACTGAGAGCTTTCTTTGCCGATTGACCATTTTTGCATGTGTATATCGTGTGGCAGGTACGAAGATACTCTATGCCCTGGGAATCGAGAAAATTTCCATTACGAAAAGATCCTCGACCAGCGGGATTCGAACCCACGACCCTCAGCATGGTCATGCTGAATAGCTGCGCGTCTACCGCTACGGCTATCTGGGCCCCATAATCCACGTTAATACCTCAGGCTATAGAATTTTTCTCATGTTCGGTTACTTGCTTTCCGCTAGCTTTCCGTTTGATGAGAGTTGTAAAAAAAATGAAGCAAAGTGGTGCAAATTAATTTTCAGTTTTCTTGGAGATAACTAAACCGATCTATATGATTTTTTGAGATATACTCCAGACATTGCTAAGCCCATAATTTATTTTTTAATTGACTAAAACCCACAAGTAGGGCAAAGGAGTTTGATATGATAAATGTCGGTGGTCCCCCTAAGGAACTTCGCAACCAAGTAACCCATGAGCCATATCGACACAAATTCCAAAACAAGAAGAGTTTTATAAAAACTGATATTAAAAAAAATCGTGATTCATTTTTTTGTTGTGCTTTGAAAATGATGCTTTTTTGTAAAGCTTTCTTTAACAATTCGCCCTTGAATTTCAGTAAAAAATCGTCACAAATTTTACCAATTTCTTCCCAGAACACCAAACAATTCCACCGACAAATTTTGCTTTTTCATTTCATTCAGTTTTTTTCCATGACTTTCTATACTATTTGATAGGCAAAACTGAATTTCTATTTAGATTGAACTGCATTGAACTCTCCATAACTCGCTATTGAAACCATCAAGGTACCCATGAAAACCAACTTTTACTATGGTTCTCTTACTCGATATCGAGATACGGAGTAACATATAAAAGAGAATTGCGAAATATTGTAACACAGAATCCTGGGCATGAATTTAATATAATCCTGGAGCGAGTTTTCGCCGATTTTCTGACAGAGTTCTCGCAAAAAATAGGCGAATTTCTCACAAAACCCTGGGCAGGATTCTCATTTAATGTTATGCAGGTTCTCATGTAATCTGTTAGAATTACTACCGAGTCTGTTGCATAGTTCTCACAAAATGCTGAACAGAGTTTCTACATTCTTCTTCTACTTATTCTTCTTCTTGGCATTAACGTTCCCACTGGGACAGAGCCTGCTTCTCAGCTTAGTGTTCTTATGAGCAGTCCCACAGTTATTAACTGAGAGCTTTCTATGCCAAAGTTGCCATTTTCGCATTCGTATATCGTGTGGCAGGTACGATTATTATCTACGCCCAGGGAAGTCAAGGAAATTTCCATTACGAAAAGATCCTATACCGACGGGAATTGAACCCAGACACCTTCAGCATGACTTTGCTCTGTAGCCGCGGACTCTTACCACTCGGCTAAGGAAGGAGTTTCTACATAGTTTAGGTGAATTTCTGACAGAACTCTGGGCGGGTTTCTCTGACTGAACTCTATGTGAATTTCTAACAGAATTCTAATAAGAGTTTTTTTTACCCCTAGAAATCATTCTCGCTGAATCCAACAGGATTGTGTAATGAATCCGTTGGTTTATTAATTGCCCAATTTTCTATCGAACAGCAGTTCCATAAGCTGAAATATATGCAAGAGACATTAGTTGGACATCTATATTTATTGAGTAAAGAAAGGTGAGCCGATCATTATTTAGCTTGGTTGATTAAGACAAAAAATAATCCTTCCTGAAATAGCAAAATTTGCACATCGCACAGTTTAAAATCCATATAAGAATTAGCAACAAACAAAGTTTCCGCCAAGAAAGTTCATCCACGCGACTTTTTGAACAATTTGAACGCTTAGCAGCCGAGTGTTAACGAAGTGAGCAAACACAGACTATGTGTAAATTTCCAAATAAAATTGCAAAAACAACATATGTACGCAATTTGGGCCAGCATGACGAGGGAGATATTTTTCCACGCTTCATTTGTTGGATTTTCAATGAAGTGATTTCATTCAGTATTGGAGGTCTTTGAAAGTAGTATAAAAATTTGGTCTCATTTTATATGAAAAAGCTGCAGATCGTCCTACAGAATCTCTTTCGATCTTAAATTCGTTGGTTATAAATACGCACACTTAAATTATTTTACGGATTCCTGTAAAATCTTAACAGCTGAACAGTTCGGTAAAATAAATTAACGGAGTACGGTAAATTTTTACAGTATTCAGTGAAAAATTATCGGAATCCGTCAAATTTCGACGGAATTACGGTGTTATATTTCACCGAACTGTTCAGCTGTTGAGATTACGGTGATATTCACCGATTTCCGGTAAAATGAGCTTAGTGTGCGATTATAAATTTCACTAATTTTTACAGTGACAATATAATATTTCGCATTTTTTTTCACAATCATAACGCATGTAATGCGAAAACAATGAGATCACTTTTTACTGATTGACAAACATTATGCTGATTTGAGAGATTTCTGTTCAGCATGGCACGAAAAGTAGCTGTCAAATTCATTTTCAAAACCCTTGATGATTCCTGAGAACAAGGCTATGATTTTCAATTTTCAAATTTTCGATAAATATAGATCATAGTAGTAATATAGATACATACCGTTTAGTAAAGTTTAACTCATCGAAAAGCGTATAAATTTTATAATTCTTTATGATTCTTCAGTGTTATCAAGCTTTGGAATACCTTACCTTCCGATGGTGGGTAAGAATTTTGGTTCTGCAACTTGAATAATATTAAATAAATAATAATGTGTGGTCTTTTCATGATTATTATTTCGGACGCTTCCTCGCTTGTACCTCATATTCCGGACGCTCTGATTCGAATTTCGGCCAGTTTATAAATTACAGTTAGTAAAGTCAAATCATTAATTGAACTCAACAAGCCTTTAAAAATACGTCCAAAGCAGTTGAACATTCAAATCTTTCATAGATATCCATGGAAAATGCTTACATAAAGTTGCCACCAAAGTGGGAACTTTTTCGTCTAAAATGTTTCCCATACAGAGTAGAATGTCTGGAATTTTAATCAGAACGGGAAACCATCGGATGTCATTTCTGGGTTAATCTGGTGGTCAAGAAGAACCAAATTGATCATTTATGTATAGTTGAACGAGAACAGTAACAGGTATTCAAAATCATGAAGATTGAGCCGCCGCATGCTTAGTTTTATTACAAAAATTGAAATGTCCCACAATACGGATATCTCATGTGGTCATTCCTGAGTAATTTCGGAGGTCTAAAAGAACCAAAGGGGCCATTCATCAATAATTGAGCTAGAAGACTCACAGGTCTTCAAATTCATGAAGATTCAGCTGTTGCATGCCTAGTTTTGATGCTGAAACTAAGAGGCCCCATAATACAGGTTTCCCGGTGGCCATTCCGGTGCTATAAAAGGATCAGAATAGCATACATGCATCCTTTTGACAAAAGATATTCAAAAATAAGCAATCATAAAGATTTAAACGCCATTTATTTAATTTTGTGCCAAAAACCCGATAAATTTTATCGAATTGTCCACATAAGCCATATCCGAGGATACTCGGACCATACGGGACCGAAACTTTCAAGGTATGTAACTTGTTCCTTATTGCAGAGAATTTGTATGCCTAATAATCCACCCATCGAACAGTACCGATATGAATTACTAAACTTTGAATTTTCGAGTCGAAAAGGTGAGTCGAAAACCAAAAAATTTTAAATTTTAAAATGGTAAAAACGTTTTTTAAATTAAAATTTTGGTTAAAGGTTTTTCACATTCTATGGCTTTCTTCTGGAATGCTTCATGAATTTTGTTTGGAAAAGATTTTTACTTAATTTAATATAAGTACATTTCAGAAAAAGTGCTCATAAGAACACTAAGCTGAGAAGCAGGCTCTGTCCCAGTAGGGACGTAACGCCAGAAAGAAGAAGAAGAAGAACATTTCAGAAAACTTCTTTCGAAACCTTTTACAAATATTCATTGAGATTTTATTCAAGAAATGTCTCTAGAGATTTCTCTACGAATTCCTCTAATTTTCCGTTTATTTCAGTAATTTAATTTTTAGGGAGTGTCTCAGGAATTCTTTAGATGTTCATCAAATTTTATATTGTTCAGTAATTATGTCAAATTATCCCTTAATAATTCCTGCAGGGATTTTTTCAGGAACTCCTTCAGATACCTACAAATGTTTCTCCAGAAATTTATTGAAGATTTTCACAAAAAAAACCTTCCGGTATTTCATTTTGAACTATTTGACCCGGCTAACGTTATATTGCCACCCATTAGATTGTTTTATTCATGATTTTCTACAAATATCTACAGTCTATTTCTCCAGGAATTCTTCAAAGAATTTTGCAAGAAATGTCTTTATTTTTTTTTCTTTAGGAAGAACTCTCAATCACAACCGTATTTTCTAGACCAATTCCGATAAAGCTTCATTTCATTATTATTCTATGGATTTCTCTGGAGAGTTCTTCCAGAGACTCCTCCATTGATTCCTTCGACCTTTTTGCAGCTGCGACCCCCTTTGAAGTTCTACAAACATCCCACGGACCCCTGAAAATAATTGATATTAAAATCGAAAGATATTCTTAGTAGCCACACTCAAAACACGTATATAATGCAAGAATTCTAAGATTTTGGTCAGGAATCTTACAATTATCTTTCGAAGAATCCGGAGGAACCTGAGAAAGTATCTTATCAAAATAAAAAATAAAATAAAACATCGTAAGGAAAGAAAATGTTATGCAAAAGTTTCTACCGAAAATTGATTTCTACCGGAAACAGCTCAGACGATATTCATAAACTGTTATAAACTTTACTAATGTTACTTGGGATGGGAGTATTACTGGCGAGAATTTTGGATGGGCCATTTTAATATTTGTATAATATCACAGATATTCTGCAAATATTAATGCTGACAAGAAAATACCTAGGTATTTCCAGGATGCTTTTCAATATTGGCTGTGCAAGCGCTTAGATTAGATTAGATTAGATTAGAAACAGCTCAGACGATATTCAGAAAGATTTGAGAAATTTCCTCATGTATCCTCCAACAATGTGACTAGAAATCCAGAAAAATCTCAACAAAATTTGTATAAACATACTTTTAGGTATCCATCTCTCGAGGCATCTATCAATATGTAAGAAGACTTAGAATTGTGCTTCAGAAGAGCTAAATATTGGTTGTGGAAAGAATTCGTTAAAAAATTGCCAACAACTTTTGTCACATATCTGTCAGGAATCTATGCGAAGGTTCTTGACGGATATCTGACCAAGTTTCTGTCAATAAATTCTACTATAAACATGTTAAATATCCTGCTGATAGATTCGAGTGGATTTCACAAATAGCTTGAGTGCAAAAAATGTAATATTTCGTATTTTTTTAATCTTACCAACAACAGTTTTCCATAAGCAAGAGATTTCCTGTTCATACCTCTTTGGACGAGCTTGTTTTGATTGTCAAGCTCGCATTGGAAAATATCAAATAAGACTAAAAAGGAAAAATTTGAGTGACTACAAACCGAGTAATTTATCCTTACAAGCTGTAATAAACAAATTTATAATAAATGCATCAGTACTGGCCTTCACATTTCGAACGAAACGTGTAAATTTCTGAGACATATAATGCACATAATTAGAGCGTGAAATATCATGTAAACTTCCATTATATGTCATGTAATCCAGCAGGATCCTACGTGATTACGTGACATATAACACAAATTTACATGATTCCAGTCTTAAATTTACATGACGTCATGTTTACATCGCATAAATGAAGTTCACCTGACGAGTAATCTTCGTTATTTTTAACTGTGTTGTTCAAAGTCAAGCATTAAGCAGAATAAGTTACATTTTTGAAATATTTGTAATCTAAACACTCATTTGAAATAATTTCGTGGACCCCCTGAAAAGTCGTCAAGGCCCCCTAGGGGTCCGCGGACCACCGGTTGGGAAACCCTGCTCTAAGGATATCTCCATAAAATCCTACGGTTCCGGGTCATTTGGCCGAATGCCATTTGGCCGAATGCCGTTTGGCCGAATGCCGTTTGGCCGAATGCCGTTTGGCCGAACGCCATTTGGCCGAAAGGGTCATTTGGCCGAACGCCATTTGGCCGAATGCCGTTTGGCCGAAATTGAAAACAATAGTGAACTACAGTTAGCATGGATTTATTATGAATTTCAAAGAACTTATTCAGCTTATTCATAAAAATAAGAAATATCATCATTGATATACATAAGCTTTTTAGTGTTGAAGAAACAGTCAGAGCTGAAAGAAGAACACCCTAAATGTAAGCAGTTGGTCAATGCTATGCTAGTGGTAATAGCCACCAGAAGATGTTTTGGCATCGCGTTTGTAGTTAACTTTTGACAGTAACTGAAACAGTTTAAAACTTATTCGTCCTTCTGCTGGATCGGCTTGCTTCGATCCCTCGTAATATATGTCATAGTTCTGACATCAACAAGTCTTGGCTTCTTCTTTTCACAACGGAGAAACAGTGTACTTCTTTGACGTAAGTATTCACCGAGTCGTTTATTGCTATATTCAAGAAACGGTGCCCTACTACAACAAACCATCAGGTAGATCATACCATCCCGGTATGATTCTGCAGCCATAGGTAATCCTTGCGCTGATGGTGGCTAAATAATCATCATCATCATCATCATCATATTCAAGAAACGGTGCAGTGTTCAGTTCCCAAGTTGTAATTTTAATCTTGGATGAGAATGACATCTACACTCTTAAAAATAATGAAAATCACTCCGGACGTAATTCACATTATGACTGGAAGGCACATTATGTAAGTGATGAAATGACGTAAAAATGAGTTCTGAAAGATGTATTGAAAGAAAAATGTAATTTTACATGATGAAGGACATGGAAATGATGCCGCTATGATTGACATTTCTCGAATCAGACACCATTGTATTTAAAATGAGACACAAATTCACGTCATTTGGCTCGCTTCTTTAATGTGCATCAAAAAGACGTAAAATCGCATGATTTTTACGGAGTGTGTAAGTTAACCCTTGAGCTAAAAAATATGTTTTGAAAAGAACGTATTTTAAGCTTTAATTAAATTAATTATGAAAAATATTTCCCTCTTGACAGAACAGCCTATGAACAAAAGAAGGATAAATCTCTTATGAAAATTAAAACAAGTGCAATGCATATAATATTTTATTTCACCAGTACAACCACAAAGAATTGCCGATGATTTAAAGAAGGAAAAACTCCCAATTTAAATATAAGGTCAATCATTGCCGATAGTAATGGAACCAGTATAACTAGAAAGAATAGCCTATGTTTAAAAGAAGGAAAAAATTCTGATGAAATCATTAACACTTGAAACCTTATTACACCATTGGTAATCCAGTGGCGAATCAACCATCACCTCAGAGTCTTAACGTGAAATGTGGAGTTCACAACTTCGTCCTGAATAAAAGGGTCGATGTTATCATTCTCTTGGATCTCTTATATAGTGACAAACATGACGTCCCGTCACATCATAAAAATCAACATATTAATTAGCTTATCAGTTATTGGGTCACACTTGTGAATCCTACACATCAGCGTTGTAGCAATTTGATTTTTTTGTTCATGATTCGGCCAAACGGCATTCGGCCAAATGACCCTTTCGGCCAAATGGCATTCGGCCAAATGGCGTTCGGCCAAACGGCATTCGGCCAAATGGCCGGACTCCAATCCTACAGGGATTTATAAATATGTTTTCCTCTTGAGATTGATTCTAGAATCTTTCCATGTATTTCTCCAGGAATTTGTCTACGGATTCCTCCAGAGCAATCCAGAATTCTTTGTGGATGCATTTTCTGGAAAAATTCTTGTAGGAATCTCTGTAAGAATTCTTGGGATTTTTTTCTGATGAAACTCCTGGAGAATTCTCTCAGGAATTCCTGGTAGAATCTCTGGAGCAACCCGTGGAGAATCCCTGTTGAATCCTCCGCAATAATTCCTAGAGGAATTTCGAGAAAACTACCTGGGGAATACACTGAAAGCATCCTCGAAGGAATTTCTGGAGAAGGAAGAATCCCTGGAGAAATCCTTGCAGACATCTCTGCAAGAATCACTGTAGATATTTTTCTGAAGCTATGCCGGGAGAAGTCTCTGTACGAATCTCTGAAGAAACATCATGAGAAATCGCTTGAAAATACCTGGAAGAATCCCTGGACCAATACCAGGAAAAGTTTATGGGGGAATTCATGGAGACATTCCTAGAGAAATTTTATCAAAAATGATAACGAAGGATTCTATGAAGAAATCATTGTAGGTTTTCCTGTAGGAACTCTTGAAGCAACTCGTTGCGAAATTTCTACAGGAATCAATGGAGTATTCCTTGGAGAAATGCCTGGAAGAATCCCTAGATGAACTCCAGGCAGAATTGCTAAAGGAATAGCTGAAGGTACTCCTGTCTAATCCGGTCTTCAAAAATCTGGCAGCGATCAAAACTTCTCCGTGCAGAAATCTCTGGCGAAATCGTTGTTGAGATTATCTTGGATAAATTTGTGGTAAAATCCCTGGAGGAATCTTCAAAAAAAAAAAAATCCTGGAAAAATCTCTGGTAGAGGCCTTTCAACATCAATGTTTTCATTATCAATCTGCCAAGATTAATGAATAATTTGGTTTCCTCTCGAAAATTGACTCGCAATAAGTCAAATTTTTTTGTCATTGGTGACTTTAATGCCAAAAATAATTCTCAAAGTAATCCAACGGCAGAATTTTATTTGATGAGTGCGCTTCAGGATATTTCTCAATTCAATACTCTGATAGCCCTACATGTTTCTCCTCTTCTAGAAATCCGTCTACGATTGATTTGGTCTTAACCGACTCTAATCACCTTTGTAGCCAACTCATGCTAATTTTTATTCTGATCATGTCCCTGTTACATTTCAAATATCCCATGAAGCGATTCTAAATCCTATCAGCTCCACTTTCAATTATTTTCGAGCCGACTGGAATATATATGAAACGTATATTGTCTCTAATCTTGATGTTAACATTTCTTTACAAACAAAACTTGATATTGACAATGCTCTTGAAACTTTAACAAATTCCATTGTTGAAGCCAGGAGCATTGCAATTCCAAAATGTGAAGTAAAATTTGAATCCGTGATTATAGACGATGATCTTGAACTCTCTATCCGTCTTAAAAACGTAAGGAGAAGGCAGTTTCAACGCTCTCGCAATCCTGCTATGAAAATCATATGGCAGGATGAATCACATGGAAAGAAATCAAGAAACGTTTTGCAAATTAAGAAACAAAAAATTTGAAAATAAGACTTCTCAATTAGACCCTGGCTCTAAGCCCCTTTGGAAATAATCTATAATTTTGAAAAAAAAACCTCAGATGCCAATACCGACATTGAATGAGGAAAACAAATTATTACTAACTAATTGCGAGAAAGCTCAAAAACTTGCTATGCAGTTTGAAAATGCGCACAATTTTAATTTAGGACTTACTAGTCCAATTGAAAATCAAGTTACTCAGGACTTCGAAAATATTCTCAATCAAGAGAACGTTTTCGAAAATGCCTGTGAGACTAATTTGGAAGAAGTGAGAACTATTATTAAAAAAATCAAAAATATGAAAGCTCCTGGCGATGATGGAATTTTCTACATCAAGAAACTTCCAGAAAGTAGCTGATCATTTTAGTTCATATATTCAACAAATGTTTACAATTAGCATATTTTCCTGACAAATGGAAAAATGCTATAGTTGTTCCAATTTTAGAACCAGACAAAAATCCTGCAGAAGCTTCTAGCTATCGTCCAATCAGTTTGCTTTCCTCCATCAGTAAACTTTTTGAAAAGGTTATTTTGAACAGAATGATGGCCCACATCAACGAAAATTCAATTTTTGCCAATGAACAGTTCGGATTCGGTTCTTACCTATAACCCTAAATCGAAACGGTTGGTACGGTTGTCCTCGTTTCTTCTTTTTAAAACTTGAAAATTTTTCGCCTATCATGTTATTCCTTCGCGAATAATCTGATCGTCGTAATTTTTCAGTTGTCTTCAATCCCAAAGTCTGCACAGTGGGCCTGGCCATTTTAATATTTGTATAATATCACAGATATTCTGCAAATATTAATGCTGACAAGAAAATACCTAGGTATTTCCAGGATGCTTTTCAATATTGGCTGTGCAAGCGCTTAGATTAGATTAGATTAGATGAACAGTTCGGATTCCGCCATGGACATTCGACCACTCATCAACTTTTACGTGTAACAAATTTGATCCGTTCCAACAAATCTGAAGGCTATTCTACTGCTTCTAGACATAGAAGAAGCATTCGAAAGTGTTTGGCCCGAAGGTTAGATCGTAAAATTAAAAAAGCTTTAATTTTCCAACATACATTGTTAGAATAATTCAAAGTTATCTGTCAAATCGTACACTTCAGGTTAATTATCAGAACTCCAGATCTGAAAGACTCCTGTAACAGCTGGTGTTCCCCAAGGCAGCATTTTGAGACCAATCTTATACAATATTTTCACATCTGACTTACCTCAGGAATGTCAAAAATCTTTGTTTGCAGATGACACAGACCTCTCCGCCAAAGGACGAAGCCTGCGTGTCATCTGTAGTCGATTGCAAAAAAGTTTGGATATTTTTTCTTCATACTTGCAAAAATGGAAGACTTCTCCTAATGCTTCCAAAACTCAACTAATAATATTCCCACATAAACCAAAAGCTCTTTATTTGAAACCTTCAAGTAGACATGTTGTCACGATGAGAGGGGTTCCAATAAATTGGTCAGATGAAGTTAAGTATCTAGGGCTCATGCTAGATAAGAATTTAACTTTCAAAAATCATATTGAGGGCATTCAAGCCAAATGTAATAAATATGTAAAATGTCCCTATCCCCTTATTAATAGAAAATCAAAACTGTGTCTTAAGAACAAGCTTTTAATATTCAAACAAATTTTCAGGCCAAATGTAATAAATATGCAAAATGTCTCTATCCCCTTATTAATAGAAAATCAAATTTGTGTCTTAAGAACAAGCTTTTAATATTCAAACAAATTTTCAGGCCAGCCCTGTTGTATGGTGTACCAATATGGTCTAGCTATGGAAGAAAGCTCTGCAGAGAATTAAAAATAAAATTTTGAAAATGATTCTGAAGCTTCCTCCCTGGTATAGTACCAATGAGTTACATATCATATCCAATGTTGAAACATTGGAACAAATGTCAAATAATAGTTATTTAAGCAACAAGTTGCAAAATGATGATTTTTTCAGCACGAGTTGTCGGCAAGCCTCGTTGGATAAATACAACGAGTGCTGAAAAAATCTAGTTTTGCAACGAGTTGCATACAACATTTTTTGCTATTACGAAAATGCCGTTCAATTGAATTAGACAGCACAAACATATTCCAAGAGTATCCACATGGCCCTCCATGTGATGCATAGTCTCAGTAGTTTTCAATCAGGTAGGCTGTAAAACAGCAACCTGATCTTGCGTAAGACAATCAGAAATTTTCACGCTTCAATCCATATTCTATTGATCTGATTTCGACGACGGATCAGGTAAGACGCCGGATGCAATTTTTGAATTATTTAAATTATTCCTCGTGTGTCAACCTGCCTGCACGAACTGTGAAGAGACGTGGAGTTAGGCTTCGGTCATTTTGGAATTTACTCTACAGCAAACTTCTTAATCACTGGGTTATCCGATTCTAAATCAGAATGGTTCCCTAGGCTCCCTTTATGCGGATACGAATCGCCGAATGCTTGCAGAAGCTGAAACATTGTCTAACTAGTCATTGAGATTCACAGGGCAGTTCAATCAGTGGCGTTTGAAGAGTCACAGATACTTAGTTGGTGACTCCCAAAACAGAACTGAAAAGTGCTACTTTTCAGCACCGAAAAGAGTGCTGAAAAGTAGCACTTTTCAGTTCTGTTTTTGTTGTCAGGAAAAGTAGGCCGTTATGTGATTCATTTCCTTGACATAAAGTAGGATTATATGCAACGTAATTTAAAAAAATAATTTATAATTTTAGGCTAAAATCTTCTATTGCTTCGATGAATGCGTGATATGTTTAGGTTAAGTTAGGTTAAGTAAATTCAAAGCGTTTTTTTTCTCTTATAAGCAGGAGCAATCAACTCACCTGTAAAAAATTTGAACTGCTATGGCAAATGAAATGTAATATGTTGTTAACAAAATGTTAATAAAATCTTAAATTTGTTTTACCAAATTAGGATGATATTGGTGTCTAACACAGAACACCTAGATATAAAAAATGAATGTGAAAAAAATTGGTTTCCTCTCGTACTACACAGCTTTCTACGGTTGCTGTGCAACGCAAATTCGACGAACCAACATGTTGAATGCAGGAGTATGCACCTATAAAATGTTTGCTAGTAGTTCGTGCACATATTTTACAGTACGCGGAAAAATTCGTGCAACTTGCACAAAAATCATTGCGATATATTCTTTTTGTAGAAAATATTTCGATGCATCGACCGGGAATCGAATCCAGCACATTTAGATTTTGAATTTGATGTTTAAGCGCACTGGATACTCAAAGACCCTTCTCACCCTTAAAGTAATGTTTGTGAATGTTCAGATGGTCCAGGATCTTCTCTTGATGAAAATGTTAAAATAGTGACGTGCTGGAACATTTCTGAGAACGGCATCAGATCCACTAACCCCAAATCTACTAGAGACACATAATTTTGTTCTTGAGACAAGCAAAAATGTCATTTTTGTTACGCTGTGTAACAGTAGAAGTGCACCAAGCTGAGAAACAGGATATGTCCCAGGTGGGACGTAATAAGGGAAAAACAAAGCAGAAGAGACCTGAAGCGATGCATATGTAGCGTTTTATCATTTTTGCAGGCTTCATAAATACATTCATTTGAACTTTGTTCCCGCAATGTGCAACAAGTGGAACACCTTGACTATCTCTCGCTTACTAATGAATGTAGTTAGTTGCTTGTAATTTAGCGATGAATCGAACATATGCCATTCAAATGAGCTGATAGTGATTAACTTGCTGGCTGGCAATGTGTCCGATTCCACGCATTGGAAAATGTAAATTGTACCTTAATTGCGTGCTACAAACATTGTACTCTCTTGCTGATTTATCAAGGTGAAACGAACATCACCTGCTCTGTCTAGCGATGAGCTCCCTGCCGATGACGATGTGATAAGGTGGTATTATTTCGGATCTTGTCACGGGTAGGTGTATTCGTGGCTAAGGTGTAGGAGTATCTTAGTAGGGTTTCACAAATGATACTTTATGAATGGGTAGATCTGATTAGATTTCACTGGTTCTCGGAAATATCTATGGCAAGTCTCGTGGTTTGGTTCACAGAAGGTTTAAAGAAAGATATGAAGAATCTTTGAACCGGATTTGTTACACCTGTGTATGAAGTTCCATTTTAGTCGATTCTTTAGAATTACTTCAATCTGAACTTTACAGGGATCCCTGTAGAAATTTTACCATGCATTTCTTCAGGTATTCCTCCAGAGATTCTATCGAGAATCCTTCTAGGCTTTCCTTCATAGATTTCTTTCCTGGGATTCTTAGTGCTTCAGGAATTCCACCTTGCTACAGTGATTTTATCAGAGTTTCGGCACGATAAATTTCTTCAGACATTTTTTCGAAGATTTCACCAAGAATTGCTATAGATTCTTTTGACATGTGATTTAGTAATTTTCCAAATCTGGTAATTCCTCAAGAAATCAGCCTAGACTTCCTTAAAGATTCAAAAGCTCGTCCCTCAATTTCCAACCAATAATTATCAAAAGGAGTTCCTATGTATAACGCAAATCGCTTAGACGTTACCTTTTCGAAATTGTATGAAACTGAGCGCATTTATTTGTCCAAAATGATATTTCTTTGGGATATATAGCTGATTTTTCTAGAATACATTTTAAAAAAGTCAATCAGGGATAATGATTTTTATATTTTGAATATTTATAACTTAGAAACGGTGCATTTCCTTTGTATGCTGAAGTCGAACCAACAGCCTGGACAAAATGTTTGCTAAGAGAAAGAATGATACTTTTCAATTTAGTTATATTCATTATTTTTCCTTGAGAAACCTGACGTCTTGACTTGAGTGTAAAATGATTAAATGGTTAAAAAATGAAAAAAAAAAAAAATTTCAAATCAGTTTTTGTTTTGGATTTTTATAACAAAAATTATTTAATTATAATTTTATAACATAACACAAAATCACACACAGTTTTTACAATCGTTAATATCTATCCAATCTGTGCATTGCATTTCAGAGTTCAATATACTCGATTCACTTGAACGCACACCAGTAGTGCTTAGCCGTCATTCTGTCAGTTATGTATCGAAGCATCCCCGACCCGACCATACCAGACCAGTCAGTGTTGCTATTTTCCCCAAAGCTGTGTACCACAATTCACCATGCAGCGAAACGTGATCAGCTGATTGCCCGCTTAGCAGGTTTTTGCATTTGGTGTTGGTGCCGTTCGAGCGCCCACTTTTCAAACACAGATTTGTTTTTTTTTTCGTTTCGTTTCGTTGTGCTTTGCACTCGTTCGACCTACTCACATAGTGAAGCTTTGCGCTCGAACAGAATATCAATGCCGGGGCTACGCGGGTTTTTGTGCAATAATTGCTTCTGTCAGTCAAATGTGCGATAACTTTGGCACAGGGCTGCCCAACGTATGGGCCCGCGAAAAGTTTGGAGACTCGTCTCATATCTGGTCCTTTTATTGATTTACCTACTTGGAGTTTTTGTTTCCAGATCCGTATCTTTTAAATTTAAGTTGACATTTTTAATGCTGTTTTTAATTTCTTTATTAGTATCATTTCAAAAATTACATTCATTTCATATAGCTAGTTAAAATCTAATTATGCTGAATGCCCTCAATGTGATGTTTGAAAGTTAAATTTTTATCTAGCATGAACCCTAGTTACTTAACATCATCTGACCAATTTGTTGGAACCCCTCTCATCGTGGCAACATGTCTACTTGTAGGTTTTGATTTATGTGGAAATATTATAAGATGAGTTTTGCAAGCATTAGTTGAAATCTTCAATTCAAACAAAATACTGTTTCTGAAATTTGCGCTTCAAAAAGTTTGTGCAGCCCTGCTCTAGCAGCTTCTCGTCTTATTGAAAGTGTCCGGGATCGATCGTCTTTCCATATGTGTTTTCCATCAATATTCACTCGGAATAATTTAGCATTGATAGTCCCAGTTGTGCTGTGACGGTAATCAGATCATATTTAGCCTTACGATTGACGTCATCGTTCTTGCTTTTCACACTGATAAAGCGCTAAAATGCTAGCTCAGCCAGCATCAATCATCTTCGAGTAGCCGGTGTATTGAGCAGAGCAAGTTACGTATCGGCACGTACGTTATGACACTGATCAGACTCTGCTAAGAATTGTAAAGTTTCTATGTACCAACTCATCGGCAAAGTATATACTTTATTTTAATGACAATGCAAACCTTGACACTCTAATTATGCCCATAAAATTGTGCGACGACTGTCAGCTGGCCGTTGGGTGTGGGTTTTTGTCGAGAGGCCGACATTCGATTCTCGTGTGCGCATGATGACTGAATTGTGGGCTTTGCAGTGTTTGTTTAGTTTTTGAAGTTGGACTGGACGTAAAGAAAGTGTAGTTTTTATCGGGGAAGATAATACAGGTACTCATCGCAATAAAGTATGCATTATCAGCTTCAGATAAGGTGAAGTACTCCGAACTGCAAGTATGTATGCATACTAAACTGGTTTAGACTGCAAGAAATAATGGAAGAGTACTTTTTAGTATTATTATCATTTATCTCTTACATATATCTACAATTGTGTTTTAAATAATAATAGAGAGAGCTGAATTTCGCTCAACATGCTTAAGGCCCAAGTAAAAATAGAGCAAGTTTCAAAATTGAAAAAAAAAAAACAGTTGTCTCATTCAAAATCGACAAATTGATGAAAATAAAAACACACAGCACAGCATTTCCCAAATAAAACAGCTGAATGTTTTGATTTTTTTTTGATTTATCGATTTAAACAGAGAAAATTGCTTTTTCAGTTTTGACATTTGTTCGATTTTTACTTGGGCCACAGATAATAAATGTCTATGCTAGAACAAAAATCTTCTGGAAATCTGTGTAAAGATTCAAACTTCAATACGTTAAAATCACTAGCGCCGCAACGCAGCGTGTCTTACACAGTATTGTAATCGGACTTGAACATCTGTTATCTGTGCTTGGGCCTTAGCTTCAACATGCTATAACGATTAATGAAGATAACATCTTCTATGGGTGATAAAGGGTCCGAGAAATCCAGTCTATTGTCAATCTCTAGAGTTAACATACGGCATGGCTGAAACATTCTGCTCGTAGGGGTAAGTTGATTTTTTTTTCAGTAAACTACAAATATTCTCATAATCATTATTTTTTTAATTTATGAAAACACCTACAGTGTGGGGCAATTTGCATTGCAACTTTCTCGATTTTCCATACAAAATGGAGGCATAGATCTAAGTTGTTTATAAACCGATTTGTATGAAATTTTCACAGTCGTGGAACATAACTTGAATTTCAACCTATATGTTCGAGAAGTTTTCCATTCGCGATAGAGTTTCCAATCTCGGAATCCATTTCCCGGGATTCCTGTTTCCCAAGAAATATTTTTCCTTTTTCCCGGGAAGGTCTATTTCAATAACGAACTTCTTTTTCTTACATTACATTACATTTTTTACATTCTCACTGAGACAGAGTCTGCTTCTCAGCTTTCCACAGTTATTAACTGTGAGCTTTCTTTGCCAATGTTGCCATTATCGCATTCGAATATCGTGTGGCAGACACGATGATACTCTATGCCCAGGGAAGTCAAGGAAACTTCTATTACGAAAAGATCCTCGAACGACCAAGAATCGAACCCAGACAGCTTCAGCATGGCTTCGCCTTGTATCCGTGGGCTCTAACCACTCGGCTAAGGGGGACCTGATTCAATAACGAATCGACCATATTCAAACATTAGCCATCATACAATAATGTCATATCAACCAATGTCCTCGCCAGAACTAAAAATATGATACATATCGATTTTATTTAATTCAATTTTTTGTTACAAAAAGTTTATATTTTAACGCATATTTTTTTAACGATATCCATGTCAATCATATGCAAAATAATTGAATTTTTATTGGTCTCTAGAGGTAATGAGAACATCGCTCTTTTCTATGAACACCTAGTGAACCCATTAACGCCCGAATTGTTTCACATTCATAGTAATCACCTTATTCTTTCTGGAGTATCGCAATATAATAGGAGAATGCGAGAAACTGTCATTTAAATGACAATCTATGGTCATTTTTTTTTTCGTTTTACTCCAAGCGCGTTAGTACTAAATGGTTTCGGGGTACATACTTTCAAATTTTGCATGAATATGGTAATATTTGGTAGTAATAAAAACCACTGAGGGTTCAGCAGGATTCCCAAGGTATTTCCAAATTATTCCCACAGGACTCTTGCAGGTTTCCCACATAATTCCAATAGGAATCCAGCAGTATTCCCACAGGATTCTAAAAAAAATATTCAACAGATTTCCACAGAACTTCCATTGGAATTTCCTCAGGAATGCTCATAGAAACCACACAGAATTCCCATTGGATTTCCAAATTCCAGCAATATTTCTACACACTTTCCAAAGAACTCCTAATGCAGGGCTGCCCAACAACGTATGGCCCACGGGCTGCATCCGGCCCACAACGTCATATTCTGCGGCTCGCAAAGAGTTTGAAGATTCTTCTCATATCTGGCCCGCAGACTGTTCTACTTGTTTGAAGTCAGAAAATATCAAGGATCGTTATTGAAAGTTTCATTTGAATTTCACGCTAATATTTCTGGTAATATGATGATTAAATTAGGTTTGAAATCTTCTACAGTTACTTGATATCATGAATGATTCTAATGATGTAATGTCACATTTTACAAATACTCAGTGAGTCAAATTGTCATCGAAACAAGCAATGAACCTACCGCGCTCACAATTGTTTGTCCCAACTGTTGCGGATACCATCTCAAGAAAAATTGTCATGACAAAAACAAAGGGCAACAATATTAAAAAGCGTGAAAATTATCCTACGCATGAATTTAGCGACTCTCCATAACTCGATGTTCAAGGGACCATCGACCTATAGAATTATCGAGTTATAGAATATACCGACACAGAAAATCATAAAATCGAAGAAACAACTTTCTGTATTTCCAATGCATATATGATCACTTCTTTAAGAAAGCAATACAGGTCGGACTCGATTATCCGGAGTATCGATTTTTTTTTCACTCCGGATAATCGAATCACTAAGAAAAAAATTGAAATCTTCGATAAAAGAACTTAAATATTATCTTTTTGTTGATGTTTTATTTATATGATGCGGTGGCGTAGCCAGAAATTATTTCTAGGAACAGTAGGGGCCTTTACAAGAAACTTTTTTTTTACCAGCATACACAAAAAGCGCGTTTTTAAACCCCCTTTTCTTAAAACGTTCAAAACTGCAAAACCATTCATATTGTATATTGCAATATTAAATTATTTCAGATTTATGCATAAAAATTGAAAAAACAAGAACATCGAAAAACAAATTCCGGATAATCGAGTCTAAAATTCCGGATAATCGAATCCCGGATAATCGAGTCCCCGGATAATCGAGTCTCCGGATAATCGAGTCCGACCTGTATTATTTTGTTGATAGTACAGGTATGTTCCGTTTTTATCACGTTCCGATTTTGTCACGCTCCGATTTTGTCACGTTCCGATTTCGTCAAAAAATTATTCCGTTTTTATCAACACAAAAATATGTTATTTTTTATTTTTTAAAATGCTTGGAATATAAACTAAAAACTTATTTGAAGCTATTTAAATGTTTTTCAATAGCCTCAGAGTTGAATTTTTGACATTATGTTGGTGTTGATCACCTACGATACATGGTAGGTGTTAAGTCATATACGATTCAATATGGTTTGATTCCTTCCTATCCGCTAAGCAATTAGAGTTCTCAAGTATAGCATGGGCTGATAGACAAGATTTACGTGTCTTTCAACAGTTGAGGGTTGCTCTGGCCACGTCCTAGGCTTGACAGAACTCCACTGCGATGCAAAAATGAGGCGATTTTGATTTTTTTTTTATCAGTCCCACATAAAGAGGAAAAGGCAGCACACTGCTCTAGAGTATGCCACTGAACTCTGTTGATGTACAGCTGAGAGAGAGGAGACAACTCACTGACAGATGGCATTTTTCTAGCCTTATTTGACTTGTTTTTTTTTTTTTCAATTCTTGGGTAGTGCACAACGATCAGATGAACTTATTTTGATTAAAATCATATTTACTTCATGTTGTTCACAATGAAAAAGGTGAATACAAAAAAATTAGAAGCTGTTTGCCAACACACAACTATGTATAGTTATTCTACTTTTTGAAATGTAAAATCATAGAAAAACGCCTAGAAATTTCAATTACGTTTACTTGAATTTGCCTTCCGAATGTGTTGGTTTTCCACTGACAGTTAGTGACAGGTTCCTTTGACTTTTGGGAGCTCGAAATCTAAGCCAGCTGTCTCCTCTCTCTCAGACGTACAGGAGTATTATCAAGCCTAGCATCAACTGGAATTTGTGTTGCAGAGACCTCTTCTTTTTCTTATATAACTTGGCATCATGTAACTTACGATGTGAATGTGATAGACAATGAGAATTACCAGTTCTTTGTTATAAAGGATGTACCTGAGAATGAACTTAACAATGTTTTAGCAATGGCAAGGGACATGATCGAGTTCATTTTATTTTTGATAAGACTGTCAATCCCGTCATAATTTGTAGGGGAACTTACGTATTTTCGGCAGTCTAAGCCGATGTCGCGCTTCTTTTGTAATTTTCTCGGACATCAGCAGACAAATTACTTGCTTGTCTGTTTACATTTATGCGCTGCTCAATCCTCTATCGATTCACACCGACAGACTTGTTAAAATC
This sequence comes from Aedes aegypti, assembly GCF_002204515.2. NCBI lineage: Eukaryota > Metazoa > Arthropoda > Insecta > Diptera > Culicidae > Aedes > Aedes aegypti. The sequence continues at coordinate 172,719,733 of NC_035109.1, forward strand.
TTTCTGGAAACGTTTTCACAACGCTGCGAACATCTTTTGTTAGTGTGACTATTGTCGGCAGCCTCATTCACTTCGGCAACTTTCCCATAAGAGTTGCAGGCGAATCTGTTCGGCAGCTCCAAATCAGTCGCATTTTGAGGCGTGTTCATTTGAATTGATGACATCTCTGGCGAAACTGTTTGATCCGTCTCGGAAATCTCGTCAGCGGGTAGCTGACAGAACGAAGAATCATCTGAATGTTTTCATTGGTGTGTTTTGATAGAAGAATACTGTGTATTTGGCGTTTACATTATATTTCATCTCTCAAACTCGATAACATTGCACAGATTATAGCAACAGCCATTAATTAGGTTATGTTACAAGGGTACAATAAGTTTGCATCAAGGAAGATGGAAAAGGGCTGAAATGGCTGACAATTTGAGAAACTGTCGATACTGGATGGTCTTACGTCACGCACGTTTCCATCCCAAATTTGGTGGGATCTTGACTTTTGAACAGACACGCACATCTTCTTCACGTGGAAACCAAAAGTTTAATGAAGAGCTTATACCAACTGCCTTACGCATATTTATAAAACTTAACAAAAGAGATTCTAACCAAAACAGTTCTAATTTGGTTATGCTTGTTTTGGAGTTTGCACACTTTTGTGTTTTTGATAAACCTATTCAGCATTGTTTTACCAAACAAAATAGTAGAATTTTAGTTTAATTTACTGCTAGTCAATTGGTGATCCAACGCAGAGCTAAACGGTGAAGGTGGCGCTGTTCTTGAATAACGATTAGTGTATCCTAGTCGAAGTTGGTAGTGTTAGTGAAGAAAAATCACCACAATCATTCTACAGAACGGAATCTGACAATTAAAAGCACAGGAAACCGTAAATATTGATTTAAGCTTGCAAAACTTTCGCAACATAATCCCAAATTTAATCGCCAATCGAGGGTCGAAAATGCAAAATATCTTAGCAACATAAAAAAATTCTCAGTTGATAATTGCGAAAGTGTTTATAAGAACAGTAATCTGACAAAAAGTTCTTCCTCAGTTGGGATGTGAGGCCATACAGAAGAAGAAGTAGAAGGATGATAATGGATAGAAGAAAAAGAAATTGTTTCTTATTAAATCTTTCTTGAAAAAAATACAATGATCAGCTTGACCCACTTCCACATTAGCTTCCTAGGATCCATACTTAAATTCTATGATCCACACTGGAATCACAGTATCCACACTAGAATCCCTGGATAAACACTGGAAACCTAGGATCCACTCTGAAATACCAGGATCCACATTGAACACCCAGGTTTCACATTGGAATCCCAGCAACCACGCTGGGAATCCCAACATCCACAACTGAAATTCCAGCATCTACTCTGAAAACCAGGATTTACACTAGAACACGAGGAATCCCAAAATCCACACTGGAGTATCAGGATAAGTACTGCAATCCGAGGATCAACACTGGAATTCTACCGATCAACGCTAAAGTCATAGGATCCATGAATACCAAGTTCCATACTGTAAGACCAAGATCCACACTGGAACCCCAAGAATCGCACTGGAATCCAACCATCCACACTGAAATCCCAGGATCAACCCAGGAATCCCAGAATTCACATTGAAATCCCAGGACCCATACTTAAATCCAAGGTTCCACACTGGAATCCCAGCATCCACACTGGAATTGGATCCACATTGGAATCCCTGGATCTACACAGGAATACCTGATTTTACACTGAAACGGGAGGATTCATCCTGAAATCCCAGGATCCACTCTGGACTACCAGGATCTCTACGGAAATATAAGGATCCACACTACAATCTCAGGATCGACTCTAGAATCCCAGAACCTATATTGAAATCCAAAATCATTAATCCCAAGATTTTCAATGTTATCAAAAGATCCACACTGAAATATTGGAATCCAGGCTGGAATCTAAGGATCAATACTGAAATACCGGAATCCAGGCTGGAATCTAAGGATCAACACTGTAATCCTAGCATTTGCACTGTTACCAAAGAATCCACATTGAAATATTAAAATCCAGGCTGAAAGTTCAGGATCCACCAGAATCCATACTGTAATCCCAGGATCTACACGGTGATTCAGAATCCACACTGTAACACCAGCATCCACACTGGAATCCTAATATTCACATAATAATCTAAGGATCCCCACTGGAATCCCAATATCCACACTGGAATCCAAGGATGCGCACTGGCATACCAAGATCCACATTGTAACCCTACGATCTACATCACAATCCTAGGATGCACTCTGAAATCCGACGATTTACACTACAATACCAGGATTACACTGTAATGAAGTGATCAACACTGACATACCAGAATCCACACTGGAGTTCTGAGAGTCGAACTGGTATTCCAAGATCCATACTGAAATCCTGCGATCCTCACTACAATCCTAGGATCTCTACTGAAATTCTAAGATGCGTGGTATAAACCCGAGATCGAGATCAAAGGATTCACACTGAAATACCAGGATCCAGACTGCAATTCTAGGATCCACACTGGAATTCCAGGATCCATATTGCATTTCCAGGGTCAACATTGAAATTCACACTACACACTTAGGTTTTTTCTCGTTGTTCGGTATTTTTTTTACCGGATACGTACTGTAAATAAATATTTAACTGAAGTTTCGGTAATTCAAATGAGCTTTACCGAAAAAACGTACACAGTTGGGGAGATCCAAAAGATATTTGTTTGTTTTCACCGAAATCGTCACTTCATTTACCGAAAACTTGTAAATCGTTTAGATTCACCATAGCCAGTAAAAGTTTACCGTACTTCGGTACCTATTGCTACTATATTTTACCGAACAACTGGTAATTAGAGATTATCAACCGCCATGTTTACTTGTGGAAACAACAAAATATTGTGAGAAACGAAAATCCACTGTCAGGCATCGTTGAATGGATCAAGGTAAATAAATTGGAAAATTAAGTCCTCAGAATATTCAAAATTGTTATTTTTGTAGATGAAAGATGGCTCGTCCAAGAGGGAATCGGCAGCACCAGTTTCGTTTGCTAGAAGGGGCGAATAGCTGCAAACATCCCGCAGGACTGTTGCATGAAGCGGATGATGGAGGAATTGCAATTGCGTAAACAAACATTTTCAGTGACCTCTCCTTCCCCAGCAACCTCTATGATGGTAGCGCATAATATTTGCCTATAAAGAAAAGATCTAGAAATAAAAACGATTATTCAATTCAATATCAGAATACACTGCAATTCTTTTTTTTTTATCATCCCATCCAATTCCGACTGCCTGACAATTCGTTCAGTAATTAATTTCACAAATCGTTCGGTAATCATTCACGAACGATTTGTAATATTTTGACAGCTGCGTTTTGCTTTTATTTACGGATTGTTCGGTTATTGTTAACTTTACCGAAAGCATTACCGAACGCTCAGCGGTTTATATTTCGGTATAAAAATTACCGAAGTCGGTGATATTTTCTAAGTGTGTACAATCCCAGGGTCCACACTGAAATCCCATGATCTGCACTAGAATCTCAGGATCTACACTAGAATCATTCCGAAATTTCAGAACTCACACCAGAATCCTGGAATCCACACTGGTTTCCAGGATTCAATGTACAACCCTTCAGGAATCTCTGATGTGGATACCACGCTCATTGTAACATAAGACAAGCATAGTGATGCCGACAAGAGCTGCTGACAAAATAACTAAAAAATATGCTTAAAGCGCAAGCTAGTGGAAGAAATCTGGATTAAAAAACTTGGCATTAGACTGCCCTTGAGCTCTTTCACAACTTTGACGAAGATACCATCCATCCATTTTGTCTAAGAAATTAACTGTATTCATAAAAGCAACTGATCTAAAAACAGATCCGCTGGGCGTTGATTGGTTAAGATATTTCGGTCCTTCAAAGCTCTCTCTTGGAAAGTATCTTGATCGGAGCTCTTTCTGAATAGAACAATTGAACATTGAAATTTTCTAGCTACTATATTTGCCAAATGTTTAAAGAGTCCCTAAACTTGGAACAACTTTCAATATTATCAAAAAAATCAATGCTAGAAAAATAGAACGTATTGGACAAAACTTCTGAGGTCTTCAAGTTCCAAATAAGGCTAAGATACCTCCTACCTTTTGTTAAAAAAGCATTTATGTAATCATAAAACATGGCCTGTTTAGTGTATAAAATTGATACCTAGCTTGGAACATAGTGAAAACGTCTTTGCAGTAAATCTGCAGAGAAAAAGGATCAACGATACCAATCCGAAGAAACTGAAACTGAAAAAAGGAAAGTGTTTCTTATCGGTCAAGATTAGTGAAATCGAAGCCTTCGCGAAATAAAGAATAGCAGGATTCGAGTTAAAATTCTTTAGCATTTCGCTGAGCTGAAAAAGGGTAGCTCCGGCAGCTACAATGGATGAGCTATCCGTGAAGACATGCTTTGACATTCGGTGAAAACTTTCTTTTTATTATTCTACTTTATAGCATTTGATGATGTTAGTTGTATTGTATGTAAAACCTTTCCTTGTTATTGCCATTGTACTACATCTCACACATTTATGGAAGCTGTTTTATGGAGATTTGAGGTAACTTTCAAACCCTATGCTACCAAATCTTTAGTGATTCAAGAAAACTTCATAGTATGTGAAAATTACGTGTCTCATTTAGAAATATTTTTAGCTGTTTCTAATTAATAGAGTTTTTCATTTTCCCGGGATTTGACTTCTCGGGAAACGGGACATAAAGTTGCCATTTCCCGGGAAATTCCTAGGAGAAATTCTCAAAAACGTGAAAATAAAGCAAATTGTATGGATTTATTTTTTTTAATTAAAAATAAATATGATTATTTCTCTTTTTGTGAGTAATTTATGCACGTTTCTCAAAACCACATCTGTAAGTTTTGTTTTAAACGCTTGGCTTCAATACAGTAAAAGTTTATAACATTAAGCGAAAATCCATATTGAGCTAATTCAAATCGCATGAAGTTCGAATTATATTTAGCTACATTGGAACAAACCTTTCAAGCACTAGAATAAAACCAACTAGAGTCTTATGTTGAAAATCCATGAAAACTTTATAAGCCTACTCAATAATATAAATATTTTTTAATGATATTTTGTTTTTCTTTATGTTTTTTCGCAACTACTTTAGCAATTTTTCCCGCTCAAATACCGGTTATACCATATTTAGATTCTACCCTATTAACCCGAATGCCTTCACTCCGAATTCCATCACCCCGAATGCTATTTCCCCGAATTTACAATTATCTTGATATGATGATATTGATGACATTTCCCATGATATTAGAATTCGGGGTAATGTCATTCGGGGTGATGGGTCGTTCGGCGTTTTGAAATTCGGGGTAATGGCGTTCGGGTTAATGGCATTCGGGGTAATGGGATCCGGGGTAATGGGGTAGAATCGTTCCTATCTGAAATTTCGGAAGAGACACGGAAAACAAAATGCATCCAAATTTTGAGTTTAAACTAATACCCGTTAGACAAAATCTCAAAAAGCGTAAAAAAATGTTTTTAGCACTTAAACCAACTAAAAACATTTAAAAATTAAGTAGACATGTGTTTTTGTCTTAATCTTAAGCGTTTGGTACTAAAATTGGAACAAAGCTTTAGGACCCATATTCTTGGGAATAATCCCTCAAAAAGTCCTTTATATTGTATAGCATACAATCTCTTTTGAAAAAAAAAACATATCTTCAAAAAAAAATCCATTTTATCTATAAATATTTGATTACGAAAAACAACAAATCAACATCGAAATAAAACTAGTGATCTAGTGAGGTCATTGCTTAGAATGAGGGTTCTGCGAGGGTTTTTGTTTGAAAATTGATGATCAATTCGTTTTTTTAATAGAACTACTCGGGAAGTACGGGAATCTTGGGAAACAGAAAATCATTTCCCGGGAAATAATTCCGGAATTTGAAACTCTATTAATTGAGAGACAACTTTTTGTAAGATATGACAGGTGATACTTGGGTAAATGTTGAAATTCTAATAGGACACGAAGCTCAGGCACAGATTTTATCCCAGCTGAGGGTTAACGCCAGGAAAAAGGCAAACATCTGATCTTACTATAATGAAATGTATCCATCATGTCATTATTAAACACATAAAACACACTTTCGATTCTACAGCAGTCCGTCCGAGAATATGAATCGATTCGCCTTACATCTCACGTCCATCAAGCACCTTGATGATCTAATTCAGTCATAATTCTGTGGAGCTCGTGTGTTAAGAGTCAATAGGCCCTCGCCAGTGCAATAATTAGACATTGTTTGTATAATTTCTACTCAAAGTTCCGACGACGACGCCGCAATATGTGGGGCACAATGGGGAACAATCACTCTCAGTCCTACGCCTAACACGGCTTCAGTGACATTCTAACGATCTCCGGTTTCCTTTCAGGAATTCAGCGCAGATAATTGTCCGATCATTATAAAGCTCTTGACGTTTCACTTAATGAGGTGCGTTTGTGTTGGTTGTAATATGATTGATAGCAATTATTAGAGCTGATGTATTAGATTCAAAAATGTTTGGCACTATGTATAAGTGTCTTTTAATTTTAATCACCCTGAGACATTGACTGCGACAGGCACCGTGACGTAACTTTTTTTGTTATCTGTATAGTCTTTATTGCCGTACTCCATATCTTACACGTGCTGATGATTCCTGAAAAGTTTTTCTCTTCATAGGGTGCTGCTACAGAATAGTTGTATCCCATGTCTCATTTTTAAGTTTTAAATAATCTTTAGGCAAATGATCAATGTTGAAGAATTTCTAGTTTGAGATTATTGAATGAAATCAATTTGATATTATTCTTTCTACACAAGATTTAGTTTACTTAAGTGCTGTTTTCTTCCTAGTTTAAGATGCAGTCGTATTTGACAGTTCTTGAGTTCATATACTCTTTTTGAAATATTTGAAATATTCGTAGCGGTAAACACTAAACGCTCAGTTATTTAGCTAGACCAAAATCATGATCATAGGTGCCCACTTGTCCCACTGTTCGCGGTTTTTTAAGGAAATTTTATCGGCTTTCCAAAGCATAAGATACTCTGTTCACTTAACTACTCAAGTAATCACTAGCCTGCAAATTCGCCTTCTTGGGCTTGTTGGGCTAGTTAACGGCTGATACAGGGCACGAAAGCTTTATAATAGCACGCAGAGCGAAATAAAAAGTTATTTGATTACTTGGGTAAATGGTTAACTATTTTAGTATATCATGTCCAAAAAAAGCAGCTAACCACAGTAAAGTTCAACATTTTTCCTCTCCGAAGTTTTCTAAACAGAATCAACCAAAGACATTATTTTGTTCCACCCCATAATGAAGAAACGGTAGCGGCCTGAAGACGTGGCGGTATTTGTCTGCTGCTATACTGAAAACTATTTTTTATTGCCACCCAACCCGTCATCATCGTTTTGCGTTTTGCCGGGGTTTGTTTGTATTCCTTATCGGCATCTCGTGAATGTTTTGCGGCGCGGCTTCGCTTTGCTGTTTATAATAGAATGCACGTTGCACATTTGTGTCCTCAGCTGTATGTGCTGCCTGCTTGCTTGCTTGCTGCATTAAGGCGCCCAAGGTCTGTAGCCTGACTGTAATTCACTATTACTATATGAATGTGAATTGCAGTTCTGTTCGGCCCGGACTGTCAGACGTTTCTTTATTCTGAGAGACTATTTGCATAGGCTTGCTTTCTGAGAAAAGCGTTATCAAATGTGGAGCCGGCTACATGTTGAAGTTACGTAGACTCGTGTTATTGGAGTCTATGGGGGTATATCATCCAGTGATAAAGAAATTGAGCACGTTTTGCAATCAGAAGGTCAAACACTGTAATGTTGAAAAGTTCTCGTTTTGAGATTTTCCGTTAACTAATTTGATTGTAATTGTTGGTGAAATGATTTCGGATATCTTAGAAGCAACTCGTCCGCGTTCCCGATCAAGATATCTCGAAGCTGTAAATATATTGAGGTTTATTTTTTGCTTACATTGAGTTCAATTTAACTTACATTTATTCTCCCTTTAGTTTGCCAACACTTCAATTCTACCAACAGCTCTACAAATAAATATTTCCGCTTTGCTTCTGTAATAATTTCAATTTTAGTTCAAATTCGGTAAATATAGTATAAAAAATCATGACATATTTCTTACGTAATAAACAATATTCTGCTAAATTGCATAAATCCACTGACTTGACAAATTACGTAATTATGACATTTCATGCCTGACAGATCATCTGATATTTTTGTGCCAGCAACATCCTCCCAACCGTGACGCCCGGAGTACTTTCTGGCGTCACTATCTGGAACTACATCCAGAACCGCAAGTTTGTTGACCGGTCTGCATTATACTCCATTGGGAGTTTCCACGTCTGCTCTTCGCACTATTCCATCTTTACCAGGGTATGTGATGATCACCCGCCCTCGTATCCATTCAATACGGTTATCCTAATCTGCAGTTATCACTAACATTCCTTCCTTAATCGGTGGATCTTCGAACCATTGGCTTCGTCTTGCAATAATTGGCAGATACACGATCCATCCATCCAAAATGTGTCTAACATTCGTTGGATTAAATTCCATTTCTCAGAGCTTTCTTAGCGTCCGCAGGAGACTTATCCGGGGGTACTCCGCTTGAATTCAACATCGAAAAAATGATTCAGTTTAAACGACTCTTGTTGTTCATCTTCTAGGGGGATAAATGTTAATGGTCGTGAGATAACCATGTGTTCAACTTCAGCCAAGAGCGTCATGAATTCTTCGTCGTCCAACTTTCACGCCGAAGGTAATGCACCCAATGCAGTCTTCACAGAGCGCACCATGCGCTCCCAACAGTCTCCCATATAGGGAGCTGCCGGAGGATTGAAGTGTTTACGTTCATAAACGCAGTGTTAATAGCTCGCAACTCGCTCCCTACTAGCACCGACGAAATTCGTCCCGTTGTCCGTATATATCTCCTGTGGTGCTCCTCTACGAGCGATGATCCGACGTATGGCCTTCTAGCATGAATCTGACGACAAACTGTAGGCTAGCTATGTATTATATCATATGTATTCCCCGGACAGTCAGACAAGTAAAAAGATCAACCCAATGTTTCACTGTACTGCGCCCGACTTTCACGTAGTGGGACCAAAATAATCGATACCTACAAACGTGAATGAACGTAGGAACGGCGTGATGCGGATCCTTGGAAGTGATCCCATCTTTGGAGCTATTGGCTTTATGAATACGGCACCATTGGCAACGACGAGAAGCCAAACGTACTTCAACCGGCAATATAGAAATTCTGCCGGACTTCATTTACGATGGTTTCGTTATTCGCATGTTGATATTTGCGGTGATACCAATCCAGTAGAAGTTTGGTGACCTGATGTTGCCTCGGCAGAGCAACAGAGTATCTATGTGTCGTAGCTGGCGTACTCAGTTGCTGCAATGTGGCTATCGAGCCGTATGAATCCATGAACATCCAGCAGCAATAGGACTACTTTTATCCAACGCCAACTACTGTCCTTGCTCGTTGTTCACGTTACGCTTCAATATAGCCAATTCTTCTGGATAATGTTTTGCCTGCGAAATTCGCCACAAGCTTTGCTCAGCTTTCTGTAGATCCTCACAGTTTAAAACTCCTGGTTGAAGACGAAGTGGTTTTCTTAACCGTTGCGTTGCAGCATAACGAAAATGATGTACGAATGCTATGCTTCGCAATAATCGCTCTTAATTGGAGAAAAGATCCACATCGACAACAGGAAGATCAATGAGATGGCTGCCCACATACGCTGGATGTACTTCTCCTGTTGTTTCATCCGATAATGCTAGCTGATTGCTCAGCCAATCACTCTCCTCTTCATACAAAAACGCTGGTTCATTCATCCATCTACTATCTGGCTTACAGTTCGGACTTTTTCCCCATTTCGTTGCCTCGTCTGCTACATTTGCCTTCGTGCCTAGCCATCGCCACTCTTCAACTTTTGACAAGTTCAAAATCTCGTTGAGGCGATTTTGTCGATTATGTCACGTGTCTGATCTTATGCAGGATATTACTGTACTTGAGTCGCTCCAAAAGCAAGTTAGCTTGATCCATATAGAATTACCTTATCCTGCACGCGAAGTAGGCGACAGCGGAATAAGCTTGTGCGCTTCCATCAACGAAAATGTGGAGCTCCATCGAATCGTAACACGCAGGATCGTAGCCTTGGAAATAGCAGAGTTGGATTTTCACGTTGTCCAATTCCTTCAGAACTAGTATCCACAATTTCCAACGTTCGAAAAGGTCTTCCGGAATTTGTTGATCCAACTCAGCTTGAGCTCTCCATACATCCTGAAGAAGTATTTTTCTTTGGATGACTAGGGAACCTACTAGCCCTAAGGGATCGATGCACTCCGATCTTGCTCTCTAATCACTTGGATTTATTCGGGTTCAAAACCACTCCAAGCGGCAAATTCCAAGTGCGGCGAATTTGGCCTTCTCTTCTTCTGTCACTACGTATATGTACCCTTTTGACTCATAGTCCGCCACCTGTTCACGCACACTGTCATACAGTTGTGGATTCTTCGCCAAACGACGTTCCGCCATTGGTCGACTATCAGGACACTCGAAGTTATCCGGTTTCCATAGCAAACCATTTTTTTTCCCGAATTTTCCATTTGTCTTTCGCACGGTCGTTTCTTGAAGAATTTGGTGAGAACGTTGATCTTCTGTCCCTTCAAGATTCGGCGCAACAGCGACCCTTGTGCTTTCCACCGAGAAAAACTCTTGGACGTAATTGTGAAGATCTAGCTCGGTTGATTCCGCGCAAATGTGCATTTGGCGATGTTTTAGTTGACTCTCTTCTCCGTGCAAATGTCCACAAACTACCCATCTGATACGTGTTTTCGCTGCGATGGGTTCTTGTTCCTTCCCTACACGTACTTAAGATGTTGTTAGGAGGTGAATATGATTGACTCCAATCAGCAGTTCAGGGTTGGCTCTGTCAAAGCTCTTTACCGGTAAACGCAGCAGATGTTTGTTGTGCTTTACCAATTCGGTATAATCTACTGTCTGCTCCAGAAGTCCCAGATTCTCCACGGTGTAGACTTCTGTCAACTGCAGCATCATATTACTCCCGAGTTCCGAGATACCCAGATTTGCGATTTTAGCTGTAGCAACCTTCTTATCGATTCCACCGGTCCACTGCATAGCATCTTACCGTGCATCCCTAGTTTGTCAGCTATCGCCTTTTCCAGAAGTATCGCCGACATCGTCAAGAGAAGCGAACGTGTTGATGGAACCGGTTTTCCCATAAATCGTTACTGGTAGTACCTTGGAAAAGGTCGAAGCAACAGGTTGTCGACGGATTGTGACGGTAGCGTTACTAGTTTGATTAGTTCTTGATATGACAAAGCCTATATAAGGGGTCATGCACAAATTACATCACACTCCAAGAGGGGGGAGAGGGTCAAGCCAAGTTGACAAGCCTTACAAAATTTTCGTAGGACTCATACAAAAAGTGTGACAAAGGGGGGGAGGGGTCGAAAAAGTTGAAATTTAGCGTGACATAATTTGTGCACCATCCCTAAGACCCCTGGTATCAGGTATCAGAAGGCCGGCTCCAAAGGCAAATTCCCCGCCAATTGAGAGATTTGTACCTATTTGAGCCTATTTCATTATCTACCGGATAAACTTAAGCTTCCATAATGAAGGGTGTTGTAGTATCAACGGAATCATCCAAATCACTTGGATTTTTAATGGACGGAGAATATCCATGGTATTTGATCGCAACCAATTCGATATAGAGTTCCAGTTTATTGACCGGAGATTCCTAAAATGTGAAGCCTGTGAATGTTCAAAGAAGATGTAGCGAAGGTTAGATAATGATTTCTCATCTGATATACATGCCAATTCGTCAACTCGTGACTGATTCTGTTTGAGCAAAGCGTTATGTCTAATACTTCTTCTCTAGTAGACACCATGGAGGTTGAGCGATTGTAGATCTGTACTACTTAAGTATTCCATCAGAATGGAGCTTCTCAAATCAATATCTGAGCTGCCCCAGATGATGTGATGAGTATTTGAATCACTGCCCACAATGAGCGGAAGGCCTTTTGTTACGCAGTATACGACCACTCGATTGAAATCATCCGTTGGGGATGGTTTATCACGTGGTAAATATACCGAACAATAGAAATATTTCATATTGAGGTCATCAACAGAAACATCAATTGTGACAGCACATAGATCTCTGGTTGTTAACTCAAAAATAAGTTATGCAACGATTGCTTTATTAACAAGCACGCATGCACGAGGCATGACACGCGAGTTCGTCATTTCATGTTTACTGAAAGTAGCAAAAGCTGGGTCCACAAGGTTACCTACTTAGAAGCTCCTCTTACGAAAGTAAGGTTCATAAACTAGCGCCGCTTGGGCTGCACAATTTTGCATGAGTCTAAAAAGATTGATCGTTGCTGTTCTTTTATTCTTCTTCTTTCTGGCGTTACGTCCCAACTGGGACAAAGCCTGCTTCTCAGATTAGTGTTCTTATGAGCACTTCCACAGTTATTAACTGAGAGCTTTCTTTGCCGATTGACCATTTTTGCATGTGTATATCGTGTGGCAAGTACGAAGATACTCTATGCCCTGGGAATCGAGAAAATTTCCTGTACGAAAAGATCCTCGGACCAGCGGGATTTGAACCCACGACCCTCAGCATGGTCATGCTGAATAGCTGCGCGTTTACCGCTACGGCTATCTGGGCCCCTTGGCTGTTCTTTTATGCTGAAGATTGATATGAGCTATCGTAGCCATTATTCAAAAAATAAGCTTTTTGCAATCTCAGCACGAGAAAGAGCAGCAACGAAAATACCAGATAAGTATCTATTGAAAGTCGCCAAAAGCACATAATACACTGTGAGTAACGCATAATGTGAATCCATATAGGTGATAATTTAAATTAAATAACAATCTATTAATAATCCCACCCTTAATAAGTCTCGGACTAGAGACTGAAATAGGGCAGCCGATTATCTCAGAGTAACACAAGGTCATCTGCAGTATTGCAGGGCACAATACTGTGGAGGGCGCCCTGGTACTCCACAAGCTCCGTTTACGGTACATACAAACACGACGAATCCCTTAACGAACAAAACGAAGAAACAATCATCCAAATGCGTTGACCCGTTCGTAAGCCATTTCGTGACATACAAACACCATTCCATTTTTATTTATATAGATATTCTAAAAGAATTTTCTATTCTCAATTCTCATATCGTGGTTCCTGCTGGGTTTTATTTAAGAAGGAAGTCTTTAAAGTTGTAATTTTTAAGACGACTAGTCACTACCAGTGCTGATTTCCCAAAGATATCATCTATGAAAAATTACAAAACGTTCTATAGCGATATCCATAAAAGGAGGATTTTTGATGGTGGGGAGGGATCATAGCTGCATGATCAGAATTCACCTTGGTAAGTGATGCGATTCATGCAACCTCAATTAAAGAAATACCTATCAGTACTCTAAAGACAACGTGAACATACGGTAGGTCAACACTTCCAGCGTCGAACCATTCAAAGGTTATTTTTATAATGATAAAAAATCAGGTAAAAGGGAAGGTATGGGGTTTTTAATGTTAATGTACAAGAGTTTATGTCGACACTTACAGTGACGAACTGATCATATTTTGTTGAATCAATTCATTTAAGTAGCATTCCCACCGTTGTCATGATAAAAATACGTTTTATACTTGACTGAGCAGATGTAAGCTACTATAATCAGCATGCTCATTTCACAAAAACAAAATATCACTCCGGCGACGCGAAAACCCGAAATCGATTACACTCAGAACGCATACAAACTAAAACGATAAAAAATTTCAGCGGCGACGCAAAAAACGATTTTTCTGCTTGAGCTTCAACAAAGCACTGCCCAGCAGAACGCGTGCAGAATAAACTGACTTTCCAAGTAACCAAATAGCACTTTAATTCGCCTTCCGTGCTAATAAAGGGCATGTCAGCACCGTAAAAGCCCTTATAAGCCCAAAAAGACGAATTAGCGGACTAGTGGTTACTTGGGTTTTTCAGCTTTTACAATTTTTTGAAGAAAATTTTTTGTGATCCCTGGGAATGAAGAATTTTCCATAGAAATTCCCATGAGATTTTTTACATATATTTCTTGAATAAATGAAAGTACCGTCTTTCAATTGATATGACGGACATGAATGTTGGATTTTTAAATAGTATTCATCCACCTAAACGTAAAATTTTCTATGAATCCTTAAAAGTGACTATTTATTATCGTCAATCAAAGTAGACTAAATGTTAACACTTCAATCTATATACAGGTCAGACTCGATTATCCGAGTATCGATTTTTTTCACTCCGGATAATCAAATCCTACGGATAATCGAATCACTAAGAAAAAAATTGAAATCTTCGATAAAAGAACTTAAATATTATCTATTTTTGTTGTTTGATTTCTATGATACGATGGCGTAGCCAGAAATTATTTCTAAGACCAGTAGTGGTCTTTACAAGACAAACAAATTTTTTGACCAACATACACAGAAAACCACTTTTTCAAACACCCCCTTCTTAAATACGTTCAAAATTGCAAACCATTCATATTGTATATTGCAATACCAAATTATCTCAGATTTATGCATAAAAATTGAAAAACACTAACATCCAAAAATATATTCCGGATAATCGAGTCTAAAACAACGGATAAGCCATTTTACGAGACGTTCGAATGACGTTTTCTGGCGGGCCGCTCATTGTTGTTGTTCAAAAAACTAGCATGATATCTGAATGTCACTTGTTACATTTGTGTTGGCGATGACGTCTCCGTCTCTTTTAGGGCATGTTTCTACACGGTTTACATGTTTTATATTACCTGTAGATGAAAAATATCTTCCCTTCCTGTTGATATCAATTTTACATGCGAAAATTAAAAACTTTGGTGCATTACCACCAGCGCCATTGTTGAATAAGGTCCTTCCAGTTGTAGCGCTAGAAGAAACGTAAATAAATCGGCCCGCCAGAAACTTTCAAAGCTGGTAAACAAACGGAAACCATATGATTCAAAACGTCTCATAAAATGGCTTATAGTCGAATCCCGGATAATCGAGTCCCCGGATAATCGAGTCTCCGGATAATCGAGTCCGACCTGTACTACTATATATTACAGAGTTTAGTTAAGTTACTACGCGACATTGTTAAGTCTATTGTTTCGCAATGTTGATTGTATAAACTCATCATTCGATTTAGAGGAGAAAATTTTGCATAATTAGTTCGACGGTTATTAATTGAAAACAAGTTACGATTCCTCAATTGCCGGGAAGGAGTATAAAAATTTAAACTGTTTAATAGGTTAGGAGAATCAATACGATGCGAAACAATATCGTTCACGAATGAAACCATAGCGAATTCGCGGCGCTTTTTCAATGTCTGAATATCAATGAGCATGTATCTTGATTCATAAGATGGAAGAAGGAAGGAAGTCCAGCCCAATTTACGAAGAGCATATAACAAACATTGCTTAAAAACATCTATTGACGAATTTCTGACAGAAATTCCTGGAGGAGATCATGAAGAAATTCTTTAAGATATTCCTAGAGTAATTATTGAAAAATCCTTGATGAAACTTTAGGGCGCATGCTAAGTTGGCTCCCTGTAAGATTTTTCGAAGGAATCCATAGAAGAATTTCTGGAGGATTTCCTAGACAAAATCTTAGGAAAATCCATACAAGAATGAAAACCCAACATCGGCGTTGGAGTGACGAAAATAACTCTTATCAATGTCTGTTAGGTTTTACTCTGAAAGACTAAACCAATAATCCCCGTAATCACATCAACATCACCAAAAGTACAATCAGAAACCAACCGCGGTGCATTTCCTTGTTTTAAATTTAGCCAACAATGACTGTCAGTTTTCCTCAAGCAGGAGATCATGACGCATGTTTCAAGAGTGCATACTTACCTACTGCCTACTTTTTACTCACCAACATGATTTGCATTAAAAACAACGCGTGAACTCATTGAAAACCAATAAGGAGCTGCTTGGGACGATATGATGGTTCGATATTTGTGTGCGCGGCGGTGATTCCCATTCTCGAAACCTCGTTTACTTTATTTAAATTTCCTCTTTTCTCCGCAACGCAGGTTCAAGAGTATCCAATGGTTGTGCAGAGCGTCAAAACAAAGCAACGGCTTCTTTATTTCCGACTTGCGGCAATTCCCGGTTACTCAATGTGCCTGACAACAAGACCTGCGCCTGGATGACGTTATATTATACTGCCCCCGAGCAGAAGCTGCATCGGATGTTCCACGTACGGATTGTCAGCTGATCGGAATTTATTCGTTACAATCTACGGAGGTCGCGCGATCAACGATCCTGAGTAACGGGACACGCGTCGTCGTGCCTTGAGCAGAAACCAATTGTGATATTCAAACAGAGCAACAACAAAGTACAAATTAATTAACCTTAATTAATCGCGGCTTCCAAGCGTGGTGCAGAGTATCTCATCGTGTGTGTAATTGGCCAACTCTAGTTAGACACGCTAAAACTAAACATTAATTAAATGGAAACTGCTAACCGACTGGTGATACTGGAAGAGCCAAAGCAGTTGCAACGTGTGAAATGTAAGGACGAAGGCAAAAAGAAGGTCAAGAAAAAAGTGGATTTCATCGACGACGAGGTCAAGGACGAAATGGCAGAGGAGGCTTCCGTACCGAAGAACGTTCCAGTCTCTCCAATTACGGATGATGACTTCGAACATATTATCGAAAAGTCAATGCAAGATTTGGAAACCATCAAGTCGGATTCTGATAGTGATTTTGGTGATGACCATGGTCTCCCAGTGAAGAAGCCGCCAACAAATCAAGCGAAGAAACAGCGAAAGAAGAACATTGCCTCCTCAAGTGATAGTAGTGTTAGCGATGTCGAAGAAGATGTGTACTCGTGGATGGAAACTTGTCAAAAATCTCCTCTTAGCCCAAGACGGGTTGAGTTCCCGCCATTGGTAGCCGTTCATCCCTCGGTGCTCCCATTTGCGGTGCGGCGTCGTTTGTCCGAATGTGTCGAAGAAGATGAAGAAGAAGACAAACACCACGGCAGCCATGCAGCCAAACATAGTGCAGATACACCAAGTATCGCTATCCCCAAGAATATCCCCTCTCCAACTAATGGAAAACTATCTCCCAAAATCGAAGAACCCACAGCAGTTCGGAAATCTCGTTTCATGGTCACCAAAGCAAGTGAACTTCCTCAACTTCGACCGGAGTCAATCAATCTGCGACCGCTGTCGGCTGCACAAAACTCTCAAACCATCCACTTTCCGTGCAGTCAGTTCAGTCCGGATCGCACATCGTTGAAAAGCATCTTCTCCCCGGAATCACCGTTTCCAAATCCTCATCTGGACAAACGATTTTTCGACACCTCTCTGGTCGAAATTCGACCAATAACCAGCAGTATTACATCTGCCACTGGTATCGGTGTCTCAACCCCTGAGGATAGCACTACCAGTACCACAAGCGCCGCCAGCAAAAATCCGATGCCATTCGAGCTGGACGAAGTCTGGGTCAAACGTTCGGACACTGAACCAACAACCTCACCAAAGAAGCCATCATCAGCTGGGAGCAGCGCACCAACGACGGTAACGTCCTCCAAATCAGCAACATTGCCGGCGGCGGTATTTTCGTCACCAACGTCGTCCGGCAAACAAAAGGCGAAGAAAGGCACCGCAAGCGTAAGTTGGGTTGGGGGTAGCAATTACTGTTAATTAACATGCAGCTTTCGGAAGAGATCATATCGTCTTCTTGCGAGAATGGCGATCCGTTAATTGGTGTTAATTGGAGCACGGAAGGTTTTCTTCTCTGTTCTAGTTTTAGCTGACTGGTTCGGCAAAAAAAAAAGAATGGGTTTGTCTGACAGGGTGACGATGGCAACACTCGGGCAGTGCATTCTAATTTAGGAATGCATACCTCCATTGACAATGCCATGCGAAATATTTGCATTTAAAAATGAACATCACAAGAGTCAGGCAAAATGAGCATTGTGCATATATGCAAAGGTATTCCACATTATAAGATTTCTGCAAACTTTTGAATAGATTAAAAAAAATCAAATTCCCTGGAAAACCTAACAGATTCATGGTAAAATTACTCAAAACTGTTTTTGGTAAGAAATTTGAGAACTGCTTGTCGAGATATTTGGACGCATTCCTTTGAAAATACTTGAAAAATGCTTTGAAAGAGTTTTGGAATGTAATTCATTTTTGGAAATGTCTTTCCCAGAAAGTATGGGCACGACTTTATCATACTGCCGTTCGGAAACTAGTGCAGGTAAAAATCTGATTTTCACACATTTTATTCTTGCACTTATCAAGAGCAGGTTGTGAATTTTGGGTATTTTTTTCGTTCCCTGTTTGTTGATGGTATTACATTTCTGGAAGCTCCTCTTATCAGTTTTGCACAAATCGCGTTATATTTGAGCGACTTTGTTGTACGAAAAATGTGCTAGGTCATAAAGTACGTACAATAAAAATCTTAAAAAAATATATTTATCGTTGCCGATACGATAAATGATCAGACTGCTACATATTTTATTGGAAATTATAAAGTTAGGAATAAGAAATTTGAAGAGAAACTAAAAATCCGGTTTCAGCTGTGGTCGATTTTTAAAAGGGTCAAAACCAAGCCCTTGTATATTCATTAAAACGTGAAATTTTTGTTGCCTATCCAAAAGTACAGATATTTGACATAAGTAAATTAGAAATGAATTGTTTTTATTTATATTGAAAATACCTGAAAAGCAATGATTTCGTGAAGTTATCTTATGTAGGGAGAAAAACCAGCGATTTTTTGGAATTCTACCATTTTGTCGAACGTTTTCTAGCAAAGCCGAATCGAATTTTAAACAAATATCTTGTAGAACATCTACAAAACAATGTACTTAAACTCATCACATCGAAAGATATTGATAAAAACATTTATTATTAGATAACTGCCGTAAATCGCAAGTCAGTCCGATCTGCATTTTTGTCAAAATTGAGTTGACATCAGTTTTCAACATATTTTCCAATGCTCTTTCAGCTACATCAATGAGATTATATGATTTGTTAGGAAAAATACCAAGTCGGATTATCCCATAATGAAAAGTAACCGCATATCAGTCCCACTATATATTTCCGCACCGTGTAACACAAAAACCGAAGCGCGTTTTGATCGCTTTTATATTTTTCTCGGGGAGATACCGTATTGAAAAGCAAATTGCGAAAGTGCTGTTAAGATTTGAAACATGTTCAAATCCTCTGGAATTTGTTAAATATTCGTATGGAAAACGATTTGGGAAACTTCAAAAGCCAATTCAAAATTCAATTTTCTAAAATCAAAAATTTCAATGTAAACGGTTATATTATCGAACAAAATTTCCATAGGCAGCATTTAAAATTCCCCAAAGAAAAATAAAAAAATATATAAAAAAAATATTTATTTGTTTGGTAAAATATTGTGATTTTCGTTATCAAAGTCGTGCCCATACTTTCTGGGACATATTTTACGCAAAATGGTTTTAAAGTCACCTTTTCCTTATTCTGCTTGTTGAATCCTAGTGAAACATTCTCTAAACGGTCCAAAGTAACCTTCAGAGATTATAATGCGACTATTCCACTGGTTCTTTAGAAATCGGTTTCACGAAAAATAGTTCCAGAAATTCTTCTTATATCTTTTTCTAGAGATTTCGTTTGGAACACTTTAAGGGACATCTCACGAAATTCCTCTAGATATTTTCCACCAGAATTTGCTCCAGGAAATCCTTGAGCACTCAAA
The DNA here is from genome assembly GCF_002204515.2 of Aedes aegypti. Taxonomy (NCBI): domain Eukaryota; kingdom Metazoa; phylum Arthropoda; class Insecta; order Diptera; family Culicidae; genus Aedes; species Aedes aegypti. Next base: position 172,739,538 of record NC_035109.1, read on the forward strand.
CGCTAATATCTACGTTATTCTTTTTAGTTTTTTGTCAAGGCATTTCATATGGATTCCTTCAAGAACTCATCCACGATAAGATAATCCCACGAAATGTTCCAAATAGTTCATTAGGAAATGTATCAAGAACTTTTCCAATAATTGCTCAATGAATTTCTTCCAGGTATTTAGCTAGGAAATTTTACAGCAATTCATCTAATGATTACTCCTTTAGTTCTTCTGAACATTTCTCGAATAATTTCTCAAGTAAATCTTCATAAATTCTAGAAGGCTCATCCCAACTTTGAAGTAAACTTTAACGCCAGTTAGTACAACAATAATTATTCCATGTATTCCTCCGATCATTCTTACACAAATTTATTCAGCGGTTATGGCCAATGTGTTTCAGAAAAAAATCTTTCAGACATTCCTGCGGTATATCATTCAGATACTTGATTGATATTTTTCAATTATCTTAGCCATTTATTCAAAATATCTTCTAATTCTTCCTCAAAAATCCAGAGAGTTTCAGAGATTCTTGTGGAAGTTAATAAAGGGTTACCGTAAAATGGGGTGTTAAGGGTTGAAAAAAAAATTTCAAATCGAATTTCAAGCAATTTCTAGTAGGTAAATAATTCAACAAAGGATAGCCCTACCATTCTCTCGTCATGTATATCAATAGCCAAATACAATTCTGAGGATCCTATGACAGATTTCTAAGATAATCATGAAAATGTGCGATTTTTGACGGAAATGAAAAATGGGGTGTTAAGGAATTTGAGGTTCGTAAATAAAGACATATTTTGCCAACAACGAAACATAATCTTTTTGGTCAATAACTTTGATGCTTTCATTAAATAGGTTATGTTCAAACTTTATCAGATAATACATCAATATTTTTGAACTTGGAACTCCTGCAAACGCAAACCGTCTTATATTAACTTCCAAATTTTTCATGTTTATTTAATTTAAATGTAAATGCAACAGGATCACAACCTGTAAATTTGCAGTTCACATATCCTATAAGCTATGCAGAGCAACTTCGTTAATAACCTATCATATAAGGATGATTTCAACAAGCTTTAATAGGAGAAAAGGCCAATTTAGCCTGTAAATAAAACACTACACTAAACAACGTATTTGCATGCAATACCCAGTGAAATGGTTGAAAAAAATACTGGAGAAAAGTGTTCCAGTATGGAGCGGAAATATAACGCACACTTTATAACACTGCGCTTAGTGCCCGACGAGGCCGCGAAGTTTTTTAAAAAGAGATTCAAAATGACAAAATATTATTATTGCTTACCATTTCATAGGATTACCACTAAAAGGATCAATGGCTTCAAAACCATTTTAAAATAAAAGAATCATTCCAACTTTCCAAAAATTATACCAGTTTGATCGAATAAGTTTTGAAAATAGTATCAAGACAAATTCCATATTTACTCTGAAACGTTGTTATCAAGATTTTCCTACCAGTTTCACCGATTTTTGAGATTAGACATTTTTGGTGATATTCAGTAACAAACGAAATAGACCCCTTAACTTTTACAATGCAGTTTTACTTCACGGAACACGCCAAAAGTATATTGGAATATATTACGGCATTAACCGAATGAGTTTGGTAACTTGGAAAAAGTTGAAAAGATAATCCCTTAACTTATTTTCAAAAAAAAATATCTTTTTGCATAAAAAATATTAAAAGTCGAAAACTAGATGAAATTTTCAAATGTTTTTGTCTGCGTTATGATGTCAATTCAATACAATTGTCTTCTAAGTTGCTCACATATTTTTCTTAATATTGTTTCACAGTTTTGTAGTTAAATGTATTTAGCCTACAAAATTCGAACAAAAATGTTTCAAAACGTTTTCGATATCTATGCTCCACAATACTTTATTCTAATAGGCATCCCCTATCACACAATGCAGATCACAATCCTCCGAACAAATGATGCATTTCAGATGACTGATATATCGACTTTCGACGTTTTTGTGACTTGTCAAACTTGATAGAGAAGTTCAATCCCTTAAAACCCCACGAGTTCTTAACACCCCATTTATAAGTTTTATTAAAGATCACCTCAGGATTCTATTTAGAAACACATACCGATTTTTTTTTTCATAAATTTATTTGACATTTCCTAGTTTATATCCCTGGAAGAATGCCTGATAAAAAAAACTTAAAACACTTCCTTGAAAGTTCTCATAGAATTTCTGGAGGAAACCTAGAAGAAATCTCTGGAGCAATTTCTGAAAATAACCTCAAAAAACTGGTTGAAATCTTAAAGAAATCCTGAATGTATCTTTGGGAAAATTACTTGTTGAATTTTTCGAAGATTCTACAAATGAGAATCTTTGAGAAAGTGCGAGGTTATTTTTGTGGTAATCTCTATAAAGATTAAAACGAAATTCCCGGAGTGATTTTTCAAGAAGTACTTCAGCAAATCGCTAAATGCTTTTTTATGTGTTTGCCTTTCTGAAGAAGTTGATGAAGAGTCTTCGATAGGCCACCTAACCAGGGTTGCGCTACCTACATCGTGCTAGAGGGACTGCCTCCTCGGTGCTGACACGATACAGCATTGTCCGTTTGTTCTTTACATGATGACCACGGTCATAGCCATCACAACCATCCACCTTCATCTGGGCTTTGGACCTGTAGCTCTGGTTCTCAATAGTTTTAAGTTCTTTTGGACATGCTACTATGGTGAGTCGTCATGCCCTAGCAGTGTTTTTTAATACTATCTGAACAAATTTTTGGGTTTTTGATAAACTTCATTAAGTATTAGTAAAAACCGCATTATTTTGCTTATATCATTCGCTGAACTCATATGGAATACAAATATTTAGTGTTATCCATAATCATAGAAATCAGTGTTTCTGGCTTTACCCCATTTGGCATACAGCCATTTGGCATAATGCCGTTTGGCATAATGACATTTGGCATAATGCCGTTTGGCATAATGCCATTTGGCATAATAGCCATTTGGCATAACGGCCATTCGGCATAATTTTTAAAAAAGTATAATTTTTCTTTCACATTTCAAATAGTTTATTATAATACTTGAAATGCTTGTCGAGGACGAGTAAAGTTAAAGGGAAAATATTGATCATGATTTTAAGTCCAAAGAAGTTAATTTGAAGTACAAGAAATCACTTTAAGAAAGAGCTTTTTTGAAAAGTAGATTACAGGGATATTCCAAATCGAGTTATTCTCGCATTGAAAAAAGTTTCAATTTATGCATTTGAGCCTTATGGCAAAAGCATTAGCAACGTAAAGTCACAATACAGCAATCATATGCAAGCTTTGAGTGAGTTGAAAAACACCGAACCGGATCGTTGCATATAATTTGATCAAATGAAAGAATGGGCGCCCGTGTTATTAATTGGAATACTTTGAATTTATATCTATACAAGAATTTGAAGGGTCAGAAGTCAGTCTCCTATTTTCGTACTTCAACCTACAAAATTGCGCATACGTATTGTTCCAATATTCCAGAAATTAAAATACGCATTGAAGCATAGTGCATTAAGCATAGCTTTAATTTTACCTTCTTTCAAATATGAGCTGTTCTTTTGAGTTTGCTGTTAAGCGAATTTTAACTATTTTAATTTTATCAATAGGGTAACGACTGTTTATTTCGTTCTTGATCGATAACAGTTGGCGCCAGCGGCAAAATGTACAGACAACAACCTTTCGAACATTCAGTTTCTTTCACTGGCCGCCGAGTGAGGACACTGTTGTTTGTATTCCACCCACTTATCGCGCTACGCTGCATTCTCAAATTTCTCAATCTTCCAACACAAGCGCATGGAAGAATGGTAGTCGGAGAACTGTCAAAACGTATGGAAAATAATGAAAAATGTAGATTACTAGCAATTAGGAAAGTGGATCGAAAAAGTAGTGATTAGAAATCAAGCGTAATGTGAATAGATAACTTTTTATGTTTAGTTCATCTGCCATGTTGCTTTCTTTGCTTTAGGATTTTGATTTTACTATCAATGAAAAAGAGCCATCTATTGCCTTTTCAGTTTTGAATATCGCCCTATTGCTGGAAACTTCGAAAGCCGGACAGTGGCCTATTTCACGGTGTTTTTTTTGGACTTACATCCGACTTTTTTCGTAGTGGTGTCGGTGATGTAGTGGTAAGCGTAGATATTGACAGCATAAGCAACAGACATCAGATCGCAGACATTGTATTTTTCTGCAATATTTTGAGTGGACGCATAAGGAGTACACTTTTGTACGATCGGCTTAGTTTTAACACCAGTCCGGTTTCACTTCGCCGCAGAAGGATGTGTGATCCCCATTGTGGTCGAGAAACTACACCCGGCAGATTTATGAATGACTTCAACAGACTACAGGATGTTATTCCCATTAATATGACAAGCAGGCTTGATAGAAAATCCTCTGCGAGGCTTAGAGGAGGCGATTTTGCCGTTTTTCTGAGAAGAATAAAATGAACTCAAAATTTTCAACACTGATCCTCAAGCGATTCGAGTGAGAGTGTAAAAAAATGCGAGGATTTTTTCAGGTACTCTCTCTCTCTCGTTGCGATGCTCACCATAACTCACACTTCAAAACAACTCTTGAGTCTGCCGCCCGAACAGACAGTCCTCGGGGAGTTGTGAGAGTACCCTTTTTTGATGGAATTTTACTCTGTTGTGTTTTGTGCTGCATCTTCCTCGCTCATTTTACGTTGCCTCTCTGCTTAGTATTTTTTCGCTCCCTCGCAAAGAGGCAAAGACAGCACGCTGCTCTAGAGTATGTCACCGAACTCTGATGATGTTGAGGAGAATTGTCAAGCCTGATGACAAGTGATGAAATTCGTAGTAGATTAAGGATATTTTTAAGAGACTACTAAGAAATTTGTTTGTTAATTTTAAGTAAGGGTAACGGGCTTATAGCCTATAGTCCAAATACAAATCATTGTAAGCGTGATTGCCTTTCACCCACGTCGGTTGAGTATCTAAGCCCATCGACTCCGTCGGGATTTTCTAGGACAAAAAAATCCTGATCCCTTCTTCCTTCGGAAAGGAAGTAAAACCGTTGGTCCTGGCCCATGTGGGGCCCATGATGGGTTCGATATGTAGGGTCCCAGGTGTGTGTGGCTGGTTGTCGAGATTTTAAGGCTTCTATCCTTGACCCAGCCGACGTTAACCAAACAATTGACGCCGAACAATTGGGTTATGCTACGAGTGGTATAAGGTGATAATGGTCGGTCTCGTATAGCGAGGTGACAAACTCGACTCGAGTGAAGTGACTCGCCGTGTAAATCAAATGGAGTGTCACTTCAGTCAAATCGAGAATTGTCACCTCGCTGTACGAGACCGCCAAATCGCACCACACGCCACTCGTGGAATAAACCCAAATGCTAGTTGGCCAGGAAAACAATATGAAGAAGACTTTTTTGTCTAAAGCATATAATAGGCCTCTGCATTGTTTTGATTTTGTATGGGATTTTGACGTTTACTGGCCTTGCTGTTTACTAATTTCATGGGAGAGTGAAAGAGAGAAAATGATTTTTGAGCAGAGCCCCTGTTCGATAGCGGCGATGAACTGAATAAGTCGTTTTTAGTTTGTATTAACTTTGGATGTATTCGCTATGGTGGTTAGAATAACAATGACCTTTAGTTCAAATTAGAGCAGTATTTATAGCAAACTTGGATGTTAGTTTCGTTGTTTCTGGACTACTAGGACAGCTGGTTGCTACAAAAAACATAGTGGGTTACTGCGATACAATGAGCAGGAACAGTCCCATTGCGACGTCTTATACAATCTCCATGCATAAAAGAAACCGAAAAAATATATATTTTTGGGTGAATTAAGCCCGGTATCTGGGATTCCAAGAGCCCGGGCAATTCTAATCAACACGGTATCAAAATAACCCGATGTGAATAAACACATATCTTGGCGTGCCTATAATTCGTTACGTTGCAAACTAAAAAGAACAGCTTGTTTTTGAAAGAAGGTATAATTTAATAATAGGAAAATTCGTCAATTTCTGAATGCCCAAAATGCTCGATAGTTGTAGAACACTTAATTAGGAATTCACGTACAGTTTAACAATAGGCGAACTACCATACCGAATTATTAACAGTGTATCAACTGGTTTTTGTAGCATTTGATGCATCTCTCTTGAGATTTTCCTTCTTCAAAACATTGAATGTTCTTCATATTTAATTTCTGCACCCTCATAAATAAACATAAATAAATTTCAATATAATTTGAGGCTAGGCAAAAGGTGACTGTGTTCCCAGCTACGACAAAATCGTGGCACCCAACCCACGGTCAAAAATCGAGCAACAGCATTATCACAAATAAGTGAAGACAGACGTTCAGAGAGCATCATAAGATTGATTGAAGCGAGCTCACCCTATGGGGCCCAATATAATGCTTCTCATATTACTTTTTTCATGAAACGATATGAATAAGTACTCACAACTATAAGTGTGACTTGGAAGGCGCCGGTCGGAACTCGGAAGAGATTATATTGTCAAGAGTCGAAGATGATATACATTGGATTTATCGAATCCAAAGTTGAGAAAAACAATTTGTGGAAATGTATTCTTCAATTATGCCAAATTACCATTACGCCAAATGACCATTATGCCAAATGGGGTAGAGCCCCAACTAGCATGTACTTTGTCTTGGACGCATTCACCACCAGTCCAACTTTTGCTGACTTGCGTTTCAGGCGGCTGTACACTGCCGTTGTCCCGCGATCCATAAGGTTTACATAGAACATGGGACAAGTAGGCGGAGGAGGGCAGTACAGGTCTGCCACCTTTACAAATGTTCGGCCGACAATGTCCATATCATCCGCGAAGCAAACAAATTGACTGGATCTCGTGTGAATTGCACCCCGGCTGTTAAGTCTGGCTTTCTGCATAACGCCTTCTAGTGCAATATTGAACAACAGGCACGAAAGTCCATCGCCTTGTTGTAGTCCACGGCGGGATACAAATGAACTGGAGTGTTCGCCTGAAACCTTCACACAATTTTGCACACCTTCCATCGTTGCTCTTATCAGTCTCGTGAGCTTCTTGGGAAAGTTGTTCTCCTCCATGATTTTCCATAGCTCAACGCTTTCTATACTATCGCATGCCGCCTTGAAATGGATGAAATGGTGATGCGTAGGGTCCTGGTATTCACGACATTTTCGGAGGACTTGCCATACAGTAAAGATATGGTCCGTTGTCGATCGGCCGTCAAAGAAACCAACATGATAACTTCCCACGAACTCGTTTACTACAGGTGTCAAATGACGGAAGATGATCTGGGACAATCCTTTGTAGGCAACATTTAGAATGATGATCGCTCGAAAGCTCACGCAATCTAACTTGTTGCCTTTCTTGTGTATGGGGCATAGTACTCCTTCCTACCACTCCTCCGGTAGTTGTTCTGTTTCTCAGATTGTGCCTATCAGCCGATGCAGACAAATGGCAAGTCTCTCCGGGCCCATCTTTATGAGTCCAGCTCCGATACCATCCTTACCAGCAGCTTTATTGTTCGTGAGCTGGTGAATGGAAACCTTATCCTCCCTCAAAGTTGGTGCTGGTTGGTTTCCATCGCCCGCAGTACTGACGAAGGCATTTGCTCCGTTGTCCCGGCCTTCATTGCCTGTGCTCTCAGCGCCGTTCAGGTGTTCGTCGAAGTGCTGCCTCCACCTTTCGATCACCTCACGCTCGTCCGTGAAGATGATCCAATGCTGCGCGTATGCAGTTGCGACATTCGGTTGCTTAAGCCGCTCTAGGTCATACCGGGGTGGCCGTCGGTACCGTGCGTTGTTAACGACAGAGTGTTTTGGGCGCAGTTTAACCATCACCAGATAGTGGTCAGAGTCGATGTAAGCTCCAAAATTCAATTTAGCATGGCTATACGGTCGGTGTTCAGACAGACAGAACCAAGTGTTTTTTGAATGGTTTCAGAAAACGTACCCCAGGCATTCGAAGTATTGAAATATTTTCATTATCTGCTGTAATAATGGGAACTATCTATTTGATGATCTATCTGTATCAAAGTAGCATCGGAAAATTCAGAATTGATGAAGTTCTTTAGAGCGTCAAAAATCATCTAGTCCGGTCTGTCTGAACACCGACCATATCATAGACAAAAAGACGTATCACTGAAGAAATTTTCATTCGTTCAACGATCGTTCTAAAGTTCCTTAAACATTTTCCAAAAAAGTTCTCTAAAAATGTATTTCTTGTTCCCCAGGAAATTTACAATATATTTTTTTTCTCAATGGATCACTTTGTTGATAAACCATTAGTCAGCTATTGTTTTTATCTAAATAAAACAATGAATTGAATAATTTAGCCTATTTGCAATAACTTTTGTTTAAGCACTTTTTTTATAAACCCCGTTTGAAAGCCAAATTGAAAAATCAATTTGCTAAAGTGCATACATAAAATAAAAAAAAATCTCATTTATATTAAACACTATTTGTAATCGTAAGAATAATTCTTCAATTATTGCGTCAATTTGATTCCCTGTAAACACTATTCAAAATATTTTCTCATTAAAATGCATAAAAACGATGTCCAACGATCTTACCTATAACCCTAAATCGAAACGATTGGTACGGTTGTCCCCGTTTCTTCTTTTAAAACTTGAAATTTTTTCGCCTATCATGTTATTCATTCGCGAATAATCTGATCGTCGTAATTTTTCAGTTGTCTTCAATCCCAAAGTCTGTACAGTGGGCCTGGCCATTTTAATATTTGTATAATATCACAGATATTCTGCAAATATTAATGCTGACAAGAAAATACCTAGGTATTTCCAGGATGCTTTTCAATATTGGCTGTGCAAGCGCTTAGATTAGATAAGATTAGATTAGATTAGATAAAAACGATGTCCAACATGCGATAGTGAGTTTGGGCAGCAAACGTTTACCAGGTCGGAGACACTCATAATATGTATTTTACAATCGGGTGATTTGTCTCAAATGATATTCTCTCTGTCCAGTCTCCCTTATTTTCTCACTTTTAGCGCAAAACAACTGAAAGTCAGAAATGTTTGAATGTCCTTTCAGTCTTTTCTGCCGTCTGTTTTGGGTTTTCTTATGACTCTGTGCATTATGATTTTTTCTGTGTTTTTGGAATTCTGATAATAGACATGCCCTTTTTGAAGAACATAGCAAAGCATGTGCTTAATTATGATTTATTTCGATAGAATCTTTTTCTTATTTAATTAAATGACAGTCTCTTGTTTTGAAATATCGTTGTGTCTAAAAAGATAGCGCTATGAAAAATAACACCAGAAATTAAAAGTCAAAGTCTAGTTTGACACATAACAAAATTATTCGTCATTCAAATATCAGTACGCATTCAAAACGTTTTCAAAACAACTGAGTTAATGTGTCACAAATTAATAACCTAGTAATTTGCAAGCAAACAAAATCTTTTGCAAACAGTACCAATCAACTCATCGCACCTTGCGTATGCTATGACGTATTAACCCAATAAGATAACGTTTCTTGTTATGGTGATAAGTTGGCATTGTCTGTCGTGATTAATGGCTTATTCAAATTATTCTTGACTGCCGTACCACTCAACCTTCGGGGTGTAGTAGTATATGGGGGTATGATTTAATTGTTTGTTCTATTTTTAACTTCTGTGTCACATGTGGGGCTAGCTATTAGTTGTTGATGTTTTCATCAATCAATTATTTTTTTGGGGTCGTAATGATATAATTTGTTTATCAGTCAGCCAATCGACATTTGCGCAAATATAGAAGTGTATCTTTGCGAAGCTCGTCTGATCTTTTGAAATAACCTTTTCTTTACCTTACTCACGTTCACAGGACTCTGCCGATGGGGGCACTCAGTTCCAGCGCCCTTCGACGGCCCCGGCCGGAACGGATTCCGCTCGTTCCTCCAAACGGATGAAGAAAAGCGAACGGGAAGCCAAAAAGCAGGAAAAAGAACAGAAGAAAATCGAACGGGAAACGGCCCGACGTCTGGAACGCGAAGCGGCCAAGCTGGAGAAACTCAACCGAAAGCATGAGAACATATCCCGCAGTACGGAGCGCGTCAGTGGAGGACGGTCCGGTTCGCTGGAAAGGCGGAGAAGTGGTGACGATGGTCCGGTGTTGAATCAGTCCACTGTTCACGGTAAGGAAGTTCATCGGGAAGCATATCTACGGGGCTGGTTGCCGGACTCTGTTCAGAGACTTGGTTTGCTATTTGAATTGAACTCTTTTAAAAGACTCTAAAGCCAAAATTTTGCTGCTTCTCCCTGCAGGGAAACCTTGTGCAAAATTTATATGGCTCTGAAGAAACCTCTTCTCAGAAATGTGTTCTCAGATTCCTTGGTAAAAAAAAGCTTATGAGGCAGCATCCATTTATTACGTAACGCAAAAATTGAAAATTTTTGACCCCATCCCCCCCCTCCGTAACGCTTTTTGTATGAAAAATTTCAAATTTTTGTATGAGTCGTAACGCTTGAGCATACTCCCCCCCTCCCCCTAGAGCGTTACGTAATTTGTGGATGCCGCCTGGAGTGCTTTTAGTGGTTTCTACTGGAATAATTTCAGGGACTCTTCCAGGCATACCTACAGAAATTCCGCTTCAAATTTCCCAAAAATTCTACCACGAATTCGCTTAGAACTTTTCAAGAGATTTTTAGCGAAATTTCTCCAGAATTAACACCAGAAAATTAAACACAACTACTTCCATTTATTTCCACATGAATTACTTTAAAAATTTTACAAGATAGTAATCCAAGATTTCCTTCAGAGTTTTTTCCACTAATGGTCCCAGTTGTTAATCTGGCAGATCTTGTGAAGATTTGTACATGAGTTTATTCATTAAAATTGTTGTAGATTCATTCAAGAAATACGTATACATTATTTTACAGGAAATTTTATAAAAAAAAACCTTAATCGTTTCTTATGTTGCTACCAGCCATGGGAATAGGAAATAGCGTCAAATGAAGTACAACTCAATTACCACTTGATCCGTAATCCGACCCCTATATTTCACACACAGGTATTGCTAGTCCTAATCGTCGGCCGACGATTTTCGATGTGTTTCGACCACGCAAGGGTTCGGACTCGAAGAAGAAGAAGGATGACTCGAGCAAATCGAGCTCGGACAAGGACAGCACCAGCGGCAGTGGGACGATTACCGGTTCCGGGGGTATCATGAACAGCATGAAGGCGGTCCTGCATGTGGGAGGCCGCCACAGTCATCACACGGGTGCTGCACATCCGGCTAGTGCCGGTGCGACGAAAGTGCGTGATGGCTCAGCTCATCCCCATGCAGGCAGTGACGCACAGGTAAGGTGACGAAGTGTCCGAAGCCGGTCGTGACCACGCGATTAACATGCACAGATCTGTAAGGGACCCAGTAAACCATAGCGGTAAACGCGTAGCTTTCAAGCAAGACCAAGCTGAGGGTTGTGGATGTGATTCCCACAGGTCGAGGATCTTTTCGCAATGAAATTTTTTCGACTTCCCAGGCCATAGAGTATCTTCGTATCTTTTTCCACACGATATACACACGTATGAATGGTCAATTGGCAGAAAAGCTTTCAGTTAACATCTGAGAAGCTAGCTTTGTCCCAGTTGGGACGAAACGCCAGAAAGAACATGAAGAAGAGATCTGTGGTGAAGTGGTCACGACTGGTGGCGGGACAGGGACAGTGAGCGAAGAGCCGAATTGACGATTTGTTATTCTTATTTTAGTACTACCACACGGTGACGGCTGTGCGGCGAGCCGACGCCGGCAAGTCTCCTATGACCAAAGTGATGGATTTGTTCAGGCATCGTTCCAATTCAGCAGTGTCCGAAGCTGACAAGCGCAAGGCGGTAAGTGACGCTTTTTTATATATACCCTCACGATGATTATGGCCTAGCTCTCCTTGGCAAACTGAAACATAGATAGCACTGGTAGCGTTGGAAAGATAGATGGAATAATTTAATGGGCTTAATGGCACAAAGCGACATATGCGAAATGACGAGATCTGCGGTTGACTCATAAAAAACGGTTGTGAGATTGTACATCCATGTTAACAAATGTTCTACATGTAACATTTTTATTGCAATTTAATGATCTAACACGACTCATTTAAATTTTAGGATTAAATTTAAATGATTACAAAAAAGTCTCCAGCAATCCATCTAATGATTCTTATATTGATTTTCCTGGAATTTCCTCCAAGATATTCCGCCAGGATTTCTTAAAGGATTCGACTTCTAGGGTATATCCGTAAAACCTTCAAGCCATTCCTTCACATTGTTTATGATAGAAAAATGTATCTAAAATAAATAAGTATCTTTGAGATACTCACCAAATAAAAGCGTGGACCCTATCTTTAAATTACTAGGGGCAATGGAAATTCACGATTTTCTTGAAGCCGTGAAATTTGCGAAATCCGCGAAATTAAGTTAGTTTGGATTAGTTAAATTTGCAGAATTTATATGACAATCTCAGAATATTTGAAATCTTTACCTATGAAAAAAGCCAATTTATTTTTGAGCCTCAGCTCCATCAATAATCTTCTAATCGTTTATTTCAAGTAGAATGTCTTTATGGCTCACTTGTTTTGTATCATAGTCGCTAGAAATGACTCATCGGGGGTTATTTTTAATACATTCATTTATTTAATTTATTTAGTTAACATCTAAACAGATAAAACTGAATCAACAATTTCACGCCACAATACTCGTGGCCCCATCTCTCCATATACCCCACGCTCGCCAAAGCGATACGCACTTGATCTGTCCACCTACCTCGCAGCGCTTCACGCCTTCTTATACCAACAGGATCCGAAGCGAACACCATCTTTGCAGGGTTGCTGTCTGGCATTCTTGCAACATGCCCTGCCCATCGTATCCTTCCAGCTTTGACCACCTTCTGGATACTGGGTTCGCCGTAGAGTTGGGCGAGCTCGTGGTTGGTCTTTCGCCACCACATACCTCCAAATATCGTCCTAAGCACCCGACGTTCGAAGACTCCAAGTGCTCGCATGTCCTCCTCGAGCATCGTCCTTCTAGCGCAATATTAAACAGCAGGCCCCAAAGTCCATCACCTTGTCGTAGTCCCCGGCGGGATCCACAGAAACTGGAGTGTTCTCCTGAAACCTTCACATAAGTTTGCACACTTTTCATCGTCGCTCTTATCAGTCTCGTGAGCTTCCCGGGTAAGCTGTTCTCGTCCATGATATTCCACCGATACTATCGTATTTTTTTTTGTTTTTTACAAGGGGGAAATCTGCAAACAGATCCCCTGAGAAGATAACTCAGGGAATGCGGGGATGACGCACCAACGACGACCCGCTAAAACCAGCCTATGCACTGTGCATGAGCAATTCATTTAGAATTGCTCAAGTGGTGAACAGTGCATCGACATGACCCTTGGACTCAGACCCTCATCTCCCCGGAACCACCTTACGGTATTTCTTCGGGAAGGGACCAGTGCATATAGCACAACACGTGTAGCAGAAGTAGCCTAGGCAAACTGCTTCTCCTAGCCGACTTAAACAATGTTACAAGGGACCAGCCTCGGCAGGGCTAATCCTCTGCAGCCAAGTCTTGGTCGGCGCGCCATAGACGCTGCAATTCTAACATAATGTGAGTGACAGCCGTAGTTACTGCATTCCAGCACTCGGCATCCGCACACATTCTCTCTATAATACTGTCGGGGGACGTGTCCCCTCCGCATGTAGTGAGCATGCGACCTCTCACAACAATGAAACGGGGGCAATCGAACACGACATGCTCCGCTGTTTCGTCTACACCAGCACAATTGGGGCACGCAGGAGATTCTGAGTGCCCGAACCTATGCAGGTACTGTCTATAGCAACCATGTCCTGACAGAAACTGCGTCAGGTGGAAGTTCACTTCCCCATGGCTTCTACCATACCAATCTGACACATTTGGTATTAGTCGATGGGTCCATCTACCCTTAGTGGAGTTATCCCATTCCTGCTGCCAGCTTCTGAGCGTTTCCTCTTTACACGTGTCGCGGACTCCTCTGGTACCCCTTTGGTTGAAGCATTGAACATCTTCCTTGATGATGAGCCCGATGGGCGTCATCCCGGCTATGATGCACACGGCCTCTTTAGATACCGTCCGGTATGCACTTGCTACTCTTAAGCACATTATCCTGTACGTGCTTTCCAACCGCTTTAGGTTTCTGTTCGTTCTAAGCGCTTTTGACCAGATTGGTCCTCCATACCTTAGTACGGATAGCGCCACGCTTGCCAGCAGCTTGCGTTTGCTGGCAATTACAGCAGAGCTGTTAGACATCATCCTCGAAAGCGCCGCTATAGCCGTAGATGCCCTTTTACAGGCATATTCAACGTGGCTAGCGAAGCTCAGCTTGTCATCGATCATTACCCCAAGATGCCTAAGGGATCGCTTGGACTCTATGGTGCAATCACCTACCGAGATAAGCGCCCGTTGCTCGGACCTGCGGTTGTTGACATGTTGTGTTCATGCGTAAATTTTTCAACTTTTGTAAACAATGATTTTCATGATTATGGATGACACCATAAAAGAATCATGTCTCACATGAGTTCTGTAAACGATATGAGCAAGAGAAATGCTGTTGTTACTAAAAATGACATCGCCGAAAACGACTCCGTTGTCAAAATTTTCATAAATATGTTCAATAAAACATAATTCACAAATTATTATAAAGCGTGAAGAATTTCTTTAGGAAATTGCATACATTTAGGCGTATTCCACAATTCAAGGTGTTTTTAATTTTAAAATAACTCAAAAAGTAAATGACTTATAAGAGTTTGGCCTTCATATTCGGCTTCAGGGACCATGATTTTAGTAAGTAATGATATTTTCAATATTACCGAACGATGTTTTAATGGTGTGATCAATGTTACCCCATATCAGCTAAATCAAAAACTCACTTAAAACATTTTTTTAAACATGCTTTAACCTTTCAGAAAACAAAATACAGTACATAAACACGAACAATGGGTGGCAGTACTTGTTTTAAAAATATAAAATTTGCAACACATGCTTTTTCAAATCAAATGTTTAAGAAATATTCAAAAAAATGATCAATGCTACCCCGGATTACTGTACATCGATTATCGATCGCAGCAACTCGGGCGATTTCTCTTGGGGCGCTATGGCTCCTTTGGTCTTAGCCATTACCACTCTGTAGGCGTCACCCCATGGACTAGAATTGACACTCTCGCATAGACTTTCAAAGCATGCCCGTTTTCGACTCTTGATTTCCTTTTTGAGAGCCAACTTTGCCTCTCTGAATGCTGCACCGCGTTCCTCTCTTTGTGCTTCTGTGCGTGCGCGTTGCATTCTTCGTCTAGCCCGAAGGCAGATTGCTCGAAGATTTGCAATTGATTCGCACCACCAATACACTGGCGGCCTGTTCTCTCTAGGAGGGGCTTTTCTCGGCATGGAAGCATCACACGCTCGTGATATCATAGCAACTAGCTCTTCACCGTTTAGGTCCAGAGTGTTTCGTTCGCGCCTCAGGGCTTCAGTGAATACTTCGCCGTCGAAGCGCGCTGTTTTCCATCCTCGGGCTTGGGTCGAGTTACATCGCGCTGCCTTCTGCCCGCCTGGTATTATACTATAGCGAATCGATTGATGATCGCTATGAGTATAACCGTCATCAACGCGCCAGTTCATGGTACCTAAAAGGTTAGGACTACAAAACGTCACGTCGATGATCGATTCTGCACCATTTCTGCGGAAGGTACTCACTGTACCCACATTTGCCAGCTCTACATTTAATGCGGCCAGGGATTCCAACAATAGCTGGCCTCTTTGATTGGTGCAGCGGCTACCCCACTCCACTGCCCATGCATTAAAGTCGCCAGCTATCACTACTGGCTGCCGATTAGCTAGTTCGGCCATCATCCTGTCAACCATGTGGGAAAATTCCTCAATCGACCACCTTGGGGGCGCGTAACAACTGCAATAGAACACGCCGTTGATTTTTGCTATCGCAAAACCGTCATTTGAGCTAGAGATTACTTCTTGGATTGGGTATCGTCCTGTCGTCCCTATAGCTGCTAGCTGTTGAGACCTATCCGCCACCCAGTTCCCGTTGTTGGCTGGTATGCGGTATGGGTCCGATAATAACACCACGTCAGTCTTGGTTTCCGACTGACTGCCAAAGCAACTGCTGGGCTGCATCACAGTGGTTTAAATTTAACTGTGTTACTTCCGTTTTGGCTGCTTTGATACTCCGCTTGTGCCCGGACATTTGGGTCCGCCCGTTAAGTGTCCGTTGTCTGCTCTGTCGACACATATTAGGCACTTAGCGATTTGCTTACAATCGCTTGCCCTATGGCCTTCAGCGCCGCATTTTCTGCACATCTTACTTCTGTCGGGACCATTGCAATTCCACGACTTATGGTCCTTCCCGAAACACTTGAAGCAAACTGGAGGCTGTTGTATGCTCAGCCGGCAAACCGACCAGCCTACCTTGAGTATGCCCAAGTTCTTCGCTTTGTTGGCCTCTGCGACCGGCAGCCTGATCGCCGCCACCTGGGTGCCCTGCGGGCCCTTTCTAAGGTGGATGGCCTTACTGGCTACGTCGATGTCACACTGCTCTTTGAGGGCAGCCGAGACCTCCGCTGCATCGGTGACCTCATCCAGATTTTTACACTGGAGAGTCGCTTCAGCAGTAAGGGATCTTACATCAACCTCGTCACCAAGTACTTCTTGTGCCAGTATAGACTGCACCCTTTTCCTTGGCGTCCTTCTTTAAGACTAGGATCATTTCACCAATCCTAGTTCGCCTTATGCTTCGCACGTCTGCGCCCAATGGCGATAGCTTCTCTGTGCTTCGCATCGCCTTCAGAACCTCGGCGTATTTTGCTTCCTCCGTTTTGATAACGAGGGCTTCGCCTAAATTCCTACGTTTCGCTGTTTTCGGTTTAGCGCTCTCCTTGGGCTCCGTTTTCGGTTTCCTCTGTTTTTTCTTATTTCCAACTCGTATCCACGGGTTGCTGTTGCCTTGCGCCCGTGGTTCCTGTGGATGCACTGCCTGGTTCCGGTTAACCCGTGGCTCCTTTTTCTTGGCTTTCTTGGCCTTAGGATTGGTGTTGGCCTCTCCTTTGTTGCCATGTCCTCTGGATCGCGGGGCTTGGCTCGTGCCAGCTTTTCCGCTTTGGAGGACGGCCGCGTAGGTCACTTTTCCCTTAGCAACCATACGTCTTTTCGCCACGTATTCATCCCCGGAAGCTTCCCTCTTCCGCATCGCGTATCGAATAATATCATCAGATATATTCGCGTTGCCTGTGAAGGAAAACACTTCGGTCTGACACGACCTAGTGTCTTTTTGGCCTTCTACCTTGCCCAGTTGTTCCTTGGCTTTCTCGTAGTCCTGCTTTGCAGCTAGGACTGATTGTCGCAATTTCAGTAGACTTGTTTTCAAGTCTTTGCTGATATTTGTTTTGCTTTTAACATATTCGATGATGACATCAAGTTGCTCAGCAGCTACCTGCATTTTAGGGAGGTACTCCCTATTGCGATCCATGGCCTCGATTAGTCCCGGGCCATCGGTCACCACACATGTTGCACTGGAGCGGCCAGTGCCTGCCGTCGTCACAGTATCTAGGCTTTTGCCCACACTGTTTTCAATAAAGTTGGTCGCCTCCTTCCTTGGCGGGAACCTTAGCCGGTTACTGATAGGTCCAGAAGCCTCTCCTTCACATTCCGCTAGTTGTTTGTTTTGGTTGATCATCTCTTATGGGTCCCCCTAAGAGCCGCTATCCATCTCCGCTGGAATAGTCGCCTTTATAATCCCATGGTTATCTATGTAAGCAGGGAGGCCATGCTAGGGTTGACATAGTCCTTTATGGGGTACTATGTTCAGAGCCGGATCGGCGCAGGTCAGGTAATGGCATCTGAGCCTACTCCCGCCCAGTTGGAACAACCAGGAGACGGATTTGGAACGTACTCTAAGGCCTGCCACGGTTTTACGGGACGGGGGCAGCCTGCGCCATTAACCCACACCCAGTGTCACCCGACCCTACTAAGGGAGTAGAATGTCGCCGCTGTCAGCCTCAAAGCATATTATCCAGTACATATACCGTTACTTGTCCTTTGTCGTGCGCTGCCAGTATACATAATTGGGGCCGTACTGGCGTTGGTCCCAATGTGCTCGAAGCACTCCTACTCGTAATTCCATGCCTTGTCCGTTTGTATCGCGACCAGTATGCCATAATCAGGATCTCACTGGTATCAATCCTGATTTGCCGGTTGGCACTCCTGTTAGTTTGGGCTAGGGTACTTTAAGCGGCACCGGTCGCTGTGACAGAGTTGCATTCGGATTTTTGTGGTTTTTATGAAGGTTCATCAGAGCCCACTGCGAACTTCACCACATCCTGGGCAACTCCCCAACTCGCAGAGGTCCTGGGGGGGGGGGTCCGTTAAGCCCCTGGACTGTCGTCCCAACAAAAAAAAACGCATAATGCGAAGCCATAAGGGTGAAAAATTTAAACTAATTTACAACATCCTTATAATCCCACCCTTATTTAGCCTCAGGTTTGAGACTGAAGAAGGGAAGCCGATTGTCTAGGAGAAACACAAGGTCACCTGCACCATTGCTCCGGGTAGCACAGGAAGGGCACAATACTGTAGAGGGCGCCCTGGTACTCCACAGGCTCCGTTTGCGGTTAGGTTTTTTTTTTTAGACCCCCCTAACCATTAATTCTTAGGCACGGTAAGCTTAAAGCGGCATGAATTAGGGGTCACCTGTGAGATGGACTTATACCACCGGAACAGGCAGTCCGTAGTGTTAATTCTTAGCCAATTGAAACAACCGCTACCGCATTACACGGCTATCTAGGCTGTTCGGGAAAAGGAAGTTAACATTGATGATTAACTCCTGACGTGCCCAAACAGCCCATAGCAATGATGATTAACAAGCCCATAACATGATGATTAACTCCTGACGTGCCCAAACAGCGATACTATCGTATACCGCCTTTAAATCGAAGAAAAGGTGATACGTTGGGACCTGGTATACACGACATTTTTGGAAGATTTGCTGTACAGTAAAGATCTGGGTGGGGATTGCTCATCAAATCTTCCGGTCCGCCTCATAGTTACATACTATTTGGTGCTGGGTGTAGTTCTTGTTTTTCCAGCTGTATTGAAAAGCATGAGCCATAGTCTTTGGCATACAATCGGATCTTTCTTTACCAGAAAATAACCGAAATGTCTATCGACGACCGGTGACTGCTAGGAGGTATAGTGGAGAACTGAATACACTGATAGCCTGTCGATCAGAGCCGAACTAGGCATAGATCGTACATATACATCTAAATCTGCATGTCTCCATCGTTCCAGGTGGGTATGATATGTGATATGTGAATATGGTACCATAACAGAAATTCTCATCCGAATGAAGTGACAAATCATAATATTCCGCAAACTACAGTCATCTCTCCCTTACTCGATATTGAAGGGACCATCGAGTTAGGGAGGTATCGAGTTACAGAACACAATACCAATGCAACTGCGATCTAACTTTTACTATGGTTCTCTAACTCTATATCGAGATACGGAATATCGAGTAAGGGAGAGTTAACTGTATATCACATATCTAAAAAATGTAGAGTCAGGTGGGGCAAAAGTTCGACCTTAGTGGTATAATCAAAGTTTCCAGGAAAACAATAGCAGTTAAAACAAAACAAATACCATACAATGGACCTTCAACATACTGGCTATAATTTTGCTGAACAAACTTGTGTCAAAATATTTACCCATTTTTAGTTATAACAGGATCTAAATTGATTGTCTTAAACGAACTTTTGCCCCAACCGGTGGGGCAAGAGTTCGAATCTTGTGTGGGGCAAAAGTTCGCTGGCTTAAATACAAATCATCGATACTTTTATGACAGGCATACTTTACATCAGCCGTAAACTTAAGTTTGCCGAAAAATACACACTAAATTTTCATCAAAAAATGGCCCAAAATAGGGTTAATTGTAATATACTTAAAAATAGTAGTTTTTTTATGTTGAAAAAGATTTCATCTTCAATTGGTTCCATGCAACGAAAGTTTGTCCAAAAATTACAATATTCACGTCGAAAAACAACAAATAGCCATAACTTTTCCAAATCTCAATCGATTTTGATGATATTTGGAGTGAAAGTCTCTTACTTGAATAGCATTCGAGCCACCATGAAATTAATCAGTTTTGTTTTGAATTGAGCTAGAAATCTTAAAAAGAAACTCTTGCCCCACTCGAACTTTTGCCCCACTTTACTCTATTGCGTGAAGTTAAGACACAGCAGAGTATTGAGTACAGAGGACCAAGTCATTGCCGGGTAGCGCGAAACTTATGAGCGATAGACAATAGAATCATCAACACTGTCATATGGGATAGTAAGCATGTGACTATTGTCGAAACTATCATTTATTAGGCAAATCAATATCTCAAGATCAAAATGTTTGTTGCAACCCAATGTAGGTATTATTAAACTAGGCTGATATATTATCAACTTTCCGTTCGTCGTGCGCTAGGTTTCCCACTATGTACATACACCGATACAACAGCACGAATACTGTGTCATAACCGCGCGTTGAAAATTTTGTAATATCCGTATAGTACATTAATAGTGAATTCTTGTATATAGCTGGTATAAATAACAGTATCATCAACTTCTTCAACATTCTTCAACTGAAAACTGGATGCTTGTTTTATTAAACATGCTAAATTTGCACTTAAAATCTCGGATCCAAATAGTTTGCTAAATAAAGATTGTGTGTTAGGTAACGTATGGCCTCCTATACAAAACATAATTGCGTAGGAGTTTACAAGTTACTCAGGGACTTGAAAGCACATGAAAAACATTTTAAGGTCATGCTCGGCACGCAACTTTCTCTCGCCAGGAAGCTTCTAAAAAGAGTACAAGACGTTTTCCGTAAACGTTCCAAATTTTTACGTTTCAAAACAAACCAGGCATTATGCCCCTTCCATAGAAAACGTTCCGCAGCGTTGTAGAAATGTTTCCAAGGAAAATTCCACCACTTGCTAAGCTTGAAAGCAAAAGGGTCCATTAGCAGTCGTCTTCCGGTAAAAGATTTTGTAATAAGTACAATATTAAACGATGGGCTTCATTTACAACGAGGCTTGCCTATCGGATCCAAAATTTTACGCCAAAGAGCTGATTTTCGATATTTTTGGTATTTCTATTGGTTGCTCATACTTCCCAAAGATCTTATATGCGCAAAATCATTTTTTCACGGATATTTAATATATGTAATCATATTTACGTGTTACAGAAGCCACAATCCCTTGAAAATATAGGGTGGCTGATCT